>NC_135501.1:168428265-168525765 GCF_052857255.1 Amblyomma americanum | reverse complement strand
TGCAATAAATAAAATCCCGAGTGCGGAGCAGTGGCAGAGGTTGCTTTCCAGCGAGGATCCGGCGGTCAAGGCAGGGCTGGTCTGGAAAGCCCACCTGGCGGAAAGACTCAGTGGGGCCCTGGAGTAGGGGCTCCAACCCTGCCACAAGATCCACAGACCACGTCAAAAGATGTGAAGAGTGGCTCGACACCGAAACCCATCCATATATTTCTATGAACAAAGTTACTACTACTGCTACTCTTCATGTTCACCTCCATGGCCCTCCTGATGTTATCGAATTGGAAAAAAAAAATGAGCCACGCGATGAGCATTTGTTTTTACCCCCGATGATACACTTTCATGATTTTACTCTAATGAATGTTTTTACTAAGCTGAGGCTTCACACAGGCTACAGGATTGCATCGTCGGTCTGCGACCGGGCACCGGTCTAGCCGCAGACGGCAAGTCCAGCCTCAGCCGTGGACTGCATGTCCAGCCGCAGGCTGCAGTAGACTGGTCTGCGGTCTGGCAGCAAGCGGCTTGCACTGAGGCTTCGTCCGGTTGGGTTTCAATCGGTCGCTCTTTGACCGACCAGTGGAAAGATAGAGGGAGGCAGCTAGAGATAGAGGCAGAGAGATAGAGGGAGGCAGCTATCGCTGAGATTTCTTCACCCGTCCTGGAAGAGAACTAAATGGCTGGAAACGGTTCTTTATATTTACATTATTTATCTCTTACTTTCTATCATTTCACACACGTGGTGTGGTTAAGAGGTTCTCTTGTGCTACGAAATTGAGTCGCAGATTCAGGGACACCAGGCCTTGCAGGCACATCTTTCTCTCTGGTATGCCCGATGTGCGACGCGCTGTTCTCGTTCAGTAACCTTCTCTTCCTTCTCTTCAGGTCGATTTCTCATCATCTGGTCCCACTCAGTATGGAGCAGCCGAATATGTACACCTCAATTCAGCATCGCCACATAGTTGAGAAAATCTATTGTTTTTTTTCCACGGGCAACTATCCCTAACATACTTTCACCCGGTATCAAATTTCCAATTCTGAAACAACGATCTCCGCGTTTTTTTTGTTTATACTTTTTTGCTTTCATTCGATTGAGCTTCGCGAAATCGGAGAGCAGGTTTGGCGGGCTTTCGTTTCTCGGCGCCGAAATCGCGATCACCGCCCGCCTACACAAACACGACCATAGCAGCGCCGTACGCTCTCCAATTTCAACTTCGGGGCTCCGCGTCAACGACAGCTCGGGCACCGAGCTCCACCGTGGGACGACGACCGTGACGACGACGAGTGCGGGACACGCGACTGGCTAGAGTAGAAGAAGCGTTCGAACCAGCGCCGGGAGAGCGGTCGGAGCAGCAGCAACATCGTCAGAGCACGAACACACAGAAGCAGCGGCAGACTGGGCGGAAGGTAGGTAGTAGCTAGGTGGGTAGGCAGACAGGCATAGACGCGGTCCTGGGCCCGCATCGCGGCAGGGCGCAGACAAACGCACGCACTCAGGGGCGCGTGCGGCGAAAAAGCCAGTCCTGCGGTGGCTGATCAGCGGAGCAAATAGGAAACTGAAGCCGGCGCCTGTCATCCAAGCCTATTATTCCGGAAATTGAAGAAACGAGCACAGCGCCCGACGGCAGGAGCGATTGGGTTACCTATACAGCGGGCAGGAGAGGCTGCTCTTCCCCTCGCCGGCTCACCGCGTTCTTCGCTCTCACCCTCCTTCTCCTCTGAGCTACATCATGCACAACGGCTCTGCTGCTACCCGGTCCTTTCTTGTGGGTCGGGAACTCGCTGTGCCGCCTAGGTGCGGGCAGACAGGCAGGAAGAGGTTGTGGGTGTGGAGGACGTATGGGCTGGGCTGATGGTGAGGAACTGTGCGCCAGGAAGACAGGGTTGTGTTGCGTGCGTGCGTGTGTGTGTGTGTGTGGGGGGGGGGGGGGGGTACGCACCTCCCCTGCGTTTGGCCGTTGCAGTAAAGCGTGCCGAATCACGCATCCACGGCTTTATGCCACCAAACGGGAAACAATCTCTCCCATTTGACCCGCCGCGGTGGCTCAGTGGTTAGAGCGCTCGACTACTGATCCGGAGTTCCCGGGTTCGAACCCGACCGCGGCGGCTGCGTTTTTATGGAGGAAAAACGTTAAGGCGCCCGTGTGCTGTGCGATGTCAGTGCACGTTAAAGATCCCCAGGTGGTCGAAATTATTCCGGAGCCCTCCACTACGGCACCTATTCTTCCTTTCTTCTTTCACTCCCTCCTTTATTCCTTTCCTTACGGCGCGGTTCAGGTGTCCAACGATGTATGAGACAGATACTGCGCCATTTCCTTTCCACAAAAACCAATTATTATTATTATCTCCCATTTGTGCGAGCTTTGGGGCAGCTCTTACGCGCGATTTTTTGGCTGGGGACAGAATGTGCAGCAACTTCCGAATGAGTGAAGAAAGAAAAAAACTGGCGGGAAATACGGCGCACGGAGGGCATAAGCTGAGGATCAGTTAACACACTGCGTTGTGTGTTGAAAACGTCGCGGCATGCGGTGCTGACAGCAGCAGCGGAGGGGATTTGAAAGTTGCCGGAGTAGTTTGCAAAGTACTCCGAACGGGTTACGTAATGGGTGGCTTGTAAAGTTTTAACTATTTTCTGTTTCATGCAATTCAGAACAATAAGATGATGCGCATTGATATGGGTAAATAGAATGCTGCCGCTCTTGTATTGGTTCCATTCAGCTTCCGTACCTTTTGTTTGGTCTTTTGGCACTGTTTCTCCTTTTTGTCAAAGTGCAGTAATTTGTCTAACTCAGAACTCAAGAAAACAGTAACTGTTGCTGATAATCCTTTATCCTCTAGCTTTATAATCATTTAGCTTTATTGACCCATAGAAAAGACCTAACAACGAAATACAGAAGTCGCCATCACCTGCTCATTTCCGAAGTAAAAGGGTGTGACGTCACAGCGTTGATGGTAATTTCCTACTTTCTTTTTTAATTAATGAAAAATGAAAATTGGTTTTTGGGAGAAATGAAATGGCGCAGTATATGTCTCACATATCGACGGACACCTGAACCGCGCCGTTAGGGAAGGGATAAAGGAGAGAGCGAAAAAGAAAGGCAGAAAGAGCTGCCATAGCGGAGGCCTCGGGGAGAGAGAGAGAGAGTAAACTTTATTGTTCCAATTGAGAGGTTTGGTTGCGTGCCCGGAGACTGCCGATGTCTTCCAGGCTGAGCGTGGTTGGCGCCCCTAGTCCAAGGCACCACTGTCCCTGGCCATCCGGCATGCGTGGCTCACTAGGTCCCTTTGGACCTTAAGCTGGCTGCTGGTTAGCCGGTCCTCCCACTGCTCTGCATTTGGGTCTTTATTATTTCGGAACGCTACATTGAGTGTACATTCCCATGTGATATGATATAACGTGGGGGTTGCCCCGCACCACGGACATGTATCCCTATACTGCTCTGGATACATCTTATGTAGGACATGGAAGTTGTAGAAGGTCCCTGTTTGGAGTCTTCTCCAGCATGTCGCCTCGTATTGTGTTAGCTGAGGGTGTGGCTGGGGGATTTGCGCCTTCTGCCTTTAATGAGGTTGAGGATAGCTGCGTACGTGAGCTCCACCGTCATCCCCGGGCCGTCCGAGGCATTTGACGCACCAGCTCGGGTAGTGAGCTCGCGAGCTAGCTTGTCTGCCTTCAGATTGCCTTTGATTCCAGCGTGTCCTGGTACCCAGTAGATCCTATGTTGGATATTTTCATTGGTTCGCTTCGTTTTCAAAACTATCTTTAGTGCTTTCTTATTGATTCTTCCTGCCATGTAGCGTCTGCACGCTTCCTCGGAGTCAGTTACGATTGTGAGAGATTTGTTGGTGCGATAGCCCTCGGCTGCCGCTAGGGCTACGGCTATCTCCTCTGCCTCAGCTATCGTTCCATCTCTCGTGGATGCACCGCTGATGAGGTCACCTTCCTTCGTTGTTACAACCGAAACTGTTCTCTTGATGCTTTGGCTGCGATTCCATGGATACAGTGTGGCGTCAGTGTACACTACTCGATCTTGTGTGGCTATCTTCGTTTCTACATATTTAGCCCTTGCCTGTCTTCTTGCTGCGTGGAGGTTTGGATCCATATTCCTGGGAAATTTCGACTACCTGGGGATCTTTAACGTGCACTGACATCGCACAGCACACGGGCGCCTTAGCGTTTCGCCTCCATCGAAACGCGGCAGCGATTTTCAAATATGATTTTCTCGCCGATCAATGCGTCTATTGGTGGCGTTCAAACGTCAACTTAGCGAGAAGGAACGACAGAGTCGATTTTTACCGAGAACAATAATAGGCTATTTCTTCTTTATTTTCTTGCTATTTATTGCCTGCTTTGCCACAGGCCTTAGGCATTTGTCCTTCTTCATCCTCTTTGATTGCTCTTAATGTTTTTTTTTCTTTCATGATGTTTTTTTTCTCTGGCTTGTCATGTTACTTGTTGGCTTTTAGGTGGTGGGCATATCGTTGTTTATGATACTGCTATTGGTTCGCAGGTTTTCAGGTACCTTTTTCACACTCCAATCACTGCTGTTATTTGCATTTATCTTTTACCGCACACATTCGCAACGTTCATTTTTCAGGCTTTCTTCATTAACACCTACATTCGTATATGCCTCTTTTTAATATTTTATTCCTCGGTCCGTGGCCACAGCAGTCGACTGCCCTCAAGGCATACAAGGCACTCTTTGCCTACTTGAGAGCGACTGGATTGAGTGACAAATTGTGACAGCGTTGTGTGCGCGTGTGTGTGTTATGCCTTTTTCCCTTCTTTCTTCCTCCTGTTAGTCCCCTAATCCCTCTTCCCCAGTGCAGGGTAGCCAACCGGAACCCCTTTCTGGTTAACATCCCTGCCTTTCCCTCCTCCTCTTTATCTATCTACCTATCTATTTAGTTCACTAGAACACTTCATGATTCATCTATATGTTCACCATGCTGCACGTTTCTTCCTTCGTTATCAAGATGACTCCTCTTCCAAAATTATTTTTTCTCTGTTGTTCTCAAGTCACCTTTGGTTCAGGAATAATTTGACAATTAAAGTTTGCCTTTGCTTGATGGTCAGCCTGTTCGCATGTGATTCAACGCCCTTTTTTGACGCTTGTTTCATTTGTTCGGTTTCGACTGATGCTATCCCTCTCCAGTGAGTCAGTCGCTCACTTGATAATCGTGCGGCCCAGTGTAGTCAGTATGTACTGTGCTGGCTCACAAAACAATAAAGAGCTGGCAGTCACAGCCGCCCCTGTCGTGTATGCCTTTCACGTCTTCGTTCGGTTTCGCTGGTTTCACTTGTATATATTTCTTCACCTCGCGCGCATTTACGCGCTGATCGCGACGGACACACACAATAGTGGGTCCATAGGCCTCGCTGCTAAGCAAGCACTATTCATTGCTGCTCCGCCATGCGGGATTATACGCAGCTATGAGCAGTGCGCACAGAAGCAGCAGCTAGCGCATATGCCTCACAACAGACGCGTCGGACATTTCGCAGTGCTGCACAGAATTACCGAAACAACGCGGAAGGGGGACTGAAATGCACGCTCAACGCGCATATACGTCGACCCCACTTTATAACTAATCGGCTGCAGGCGTGAAGGGCCCTGACATTCTCCGCGCAAAGTATGCATCCAAATCAGTGCAGAAATTTTGGGTTGAGGTCTCCGCTGGGAATTGGGGAGCGAGCGTGTCCATTCGCACCAATCTGGTTCCCCACATCCCTAACCCGAACTGAAGAGGGGGGAGAGGTGAGGTGAAAAGGTCTGGTTGCCGACGACACTGTCTGAGGATGGACTTCGAGCAAATCCGTCCCTCGGGATGGAATTCACTGAAAGCTACCAGTGTCATGAAGTCGTAAGTGAGCCCTAAAGTGCAAATTGAGCTGTCGTCAGCGGTTGTATATCCATCTGTTTGACGTTCATCTAGGCCCGTGGGACACTATCAGTTGGGTACTGTGTACTAATGAGATGCATGCGCGTGTGGGTGCTGCGTTTGTTTGTTTTTCTGGCGTCAAAATAAGAAAGCTTTCCTGATACCGTCGCTCGAAGGCGAGGTAAAGAAAAATAAGCCTCCGAAAAACGCCCCACTTGAAAGCATAATTGTTACTTTCCCCGAAAACGAAGCTATATAAGCTAGAATATCCAAACAACAGCCGTCCGTTCTGAGAGGGAACAACTTTTGAACATTCTATTAATGAATACTCCATAATTATGTGGGTCAAGCACATATTTTTCCTGTTTTCCATCTTTCCTCTCGGATTATATTATCCCAAAGTAAATTTCAATTTTACAACAAAAATAACGGAAAAATTCACGTTATTGTGAAAACTGGTCGCTTTCTTTCGTTTTGGAATCACCTGTATATTGCGGGGTTAAAAAGTAAACCAAGGGTGGATGGACAAACTATCTCTGGCGCTTTTAATTAAAGAAAAAAATAATTTAAATGCGAAACAGATTTTTTTCCCTAAATATATTCTACTCTGCCAGCAAGCGCAAGTGACGGGAGGGGATTCGTAAATGATTTGTCTACCTTCATAGTGCGTGAATGGCTCCCTAATATTACACGATACGTATAGCCTAGAGCCCCAGCAAACAAGCATTCAGGGAAAGAGCCAGCGCCTGCGCATCTCTTCTTGTGTTCACCTTAGTTTGTTTTCAGCATGATATAAACATTCATGGTGTTATGAAGCACCAAATACCGTGCTTCTCATTGTTAACGCCAATCCTATTACGTTTGTTGATTGTACGCAAACGGTTACGCAGCAATACTGTGCATACCGCTACGCAGCGTGAGGCCCAGGTCTGTAGACAGCTGTTTGACTTTTAGCGTTTCTCTTGTCTGTCCTTACGACGACCTTTCTTTCTTGCCCCACAAAAGGCAAGAATAAAAACGCTTTCTACATCAAAGTTCAAACTAGCATGCTTCTTAGTGTTATCTCTATGAATGTGGGCCGTACCATATAGATGCCTATAACGGAACCAGCTGAGTCACATCGGTTACACCAAGTGCCATACAGAGTGGGAGCGAGGGACTATATACTGACACAGGGGCTAAGAAACGTGCCTTGGCAAGAAACGTGTCCAGGGAACAAGAAACATGCGACTCGACCGGCCACCATCTGTTTAATAAAGAGGCGGTGCACCTGAAGAGCCAGTTTACGCGAGAATGTATTCGTCTTTTCTATCGGGGCGCGACTTGTGAATGTTTGCAGTGTGCAATGCACTCTCCCGACAGGCGATGCGTCTTGGGTCAGCCCGGGACGGCGATAAATTCTCGGACCGCGTGTTTTATAAACGAAACCGGCCGCATAAATCTGCTTAATCGAGACTATAACACCGTGCCATGCACTCCAGGCCAAACACGGTGGGTGTATACATATACTGTATTGAGCGGCCCATGCATTCAGCCGCTTCAGTGACCGCGTCTCGCAGTTCGAGGCGATGGTGTTCGTTTCGGGGGATCAGGTTACCTTACACAAGAGGCCGCGACCAGGGAGGTCGACCGCAGTTTATTCTCTAGCACCCCCCCCCCCCCTCTCTCCTACGTGGCAGCTCCTCCTCCAAACGCGTTGCGTCACAACAGCGGTCTTTCCACGAAAGAAAACAGCCGCCGGGATTTACGTAGCATTGGAGAAGTGACATAGCTTTGAGGCATTGGGGACATTGACTTTACCGAAAAGGCGACGCGGCTAGAAGGCGCTGGGTCCATTGACGCTCCTCCCAGCTGGGCCACCTTGTTATAGGCAGAAAGAGGATATAGGAGGTTCAGCGGTTACGGTGTAGCGGAGACAGCGAAGGGGGGAGGGGGGGGGAGATGAGGGCAGCGATTAGACCGTGCGACGGACTTATCTGTTTTCACGGGACGGAGAAATTTGTTGCCACATGCGCCACAGGACGCGTAAGGCTCGCGTTATCGGGACCTGTATTCACGTCATCCGTATCTTCGTATCCAGGTTCGGTCCCCAAATGCGTGTGCAAGAATAACGCTTGTGCTCGGTGAAAAAGATTGAAGAATGCAGCGTCCAAGCTGAGAAATAATAGCGCGGTGTCAAGTTTTATGAGCGGGAACACAGGCAGGGCGCGTTAGGAAACGGCATACTTGTAGAACTTATTCAAGACTCCTAGGCAGTTCTCCCTATTCATGACTATACAGTGTGTGGTTTTGGGCCGGAATTTCGACGTGAGAACACAAAAGCCTGTCTTGCGGATCTTGGGGGTGGTGGAGTAAGTGAAAAAAAAAATTAAAATGGCTGCTGCCTTCCGGTTCTGAAAACAGCCACTTGTCCACCAGTGAAAGAAATCTTATTCGACAGATAGACTTTTGCATATATCACTGAACCAATTTGAAGTGTCTACCTTTTTGGGGAGAACCGAGATATATGTCCTCAGATGCGGTTACGTGCATCGCCCAGATAGAAAAAAAAAATCGTCGTTATTGCCACTAAATGTTGTTTTCTGTTGTCGTTTTTGTTGTTCTTATTGCGCTGGCAAATATGTCACGTCACGCAAAAAGACCACGGAGAAAGGGAAACGTTTCTCGCCACGGAGGAAATCGCCAGTGATTATCAGGTCGACAACAAAAAAGAAAAAAAAGAAAACGGTGGAGAACATCAGAAAAAAAAACACGCTCACACAAAAGCAGCGCGGCCTCAGATTGGAGAACAGCCGTATAAATACTCGCGGAAGGTGGCGTCGCGCGGTCCTCCGAAAACGTGCTGTTGTGGCGGGAAAGCAATTATTACGCGCGGTTTTCTTGAGCGCGCTCGGCTGTTTGGCGGTCTGCCTCTGCCTGGGAGGAAAGAAGGCTGTATTTACGACTACCCCTCGCGGCTGTCTGGCCTCCAACACACACTCACACACACCTCCCCTGCCGCACGGCTCTCTCTCTCTGTCGGCTTCGTTATGATGATGATTCCGCTTGCACTCTCGCCACCTCTCGCGTGTCCGCGCACATAATCGAGATAATCGTTCTCGCTTGCTCTCGGTGAAAAGACCCCGGGGGAGAAGGAAGGCGGGGGGAGGGGAGAATAGGGGGAAGCAGTGATGGTGGTGGCGATGGTGGTAGCTACGAGGTGTGATCCAGCGCTCGGCGAAACAAAACAAAAAGCTATAAACTAAGGGGCAGTGAAATTTCCTGCCTAATTCCCGTTCTCTTCCTTCGCTATTTCCTCCTCCCCCAAGACTTCTTCCACCACGCTCTTTCCCTTCCTCACCGAGGTCATGACGTGTGCGCTCGAGTCAGGCCCGCCCTTTGCAGCGATGATCGCAACACCCACCAAATTCACAACCGCACTCTTGGCCCCCTCCCTCCACACCCACCCCTTCTCGCCTGGCAACCACGGATCTCGGAGACCCGGATAGAAACGAAACAAAAATAGAGAATAAAACGGGCACCGCGCTGCCGTAGCAAAACGCGTCGTCATCAAATCGTGCCTGTCGCCACCTACCGGCGTAATAGCCGGTCTCGAGACAATGGCTGCGGAGCTGTGAGGAGGGTTGAAGGTATCAGAGTGTAAGGGAGAAGGTTGACGGGGGGAACCGCGCCCATAAATGTGCGCCAGGAAAGTAAAAGCAATGTGGGAAAAGAAACAAAACACGCTCCGGGAAGAGCGCCAGTGCCGGGGAGGTATAATGAGAGTTGTGGGAGCGTAGCGACGCCCTGATTCGTTCCCGACGGCAGGACACCCTCCACATAGGCGTTTCTTGCGGCTCTTTTAGTGTTTGACGCTCCTCGTAGACGTGACTGGGCTAAGACGTCCTGTGGATTTTGAATAATAGGGGCTACTGGATTACAGACAAGGCTGAAGTTTCTATATCGCCTGGATTATAAACCTGTGGAGAGCTCAAGGTATTTTTGATCGATGAACGCATTGTCTGTAGCACTTGAGAAAGCGAAAAGTTGCCTACTGTTTACTCTGCTTCGAAGCATAAGAGCAGATTCTCGTTTAACCACGCTTTATAGATGCGAGTTTTTGTCATAATCATCAGCCGCAGCCCATTTAGTCCACTGCTCTGTAAAGTCCTCTGTTATTGACTTCAATTTAGCGCAGTCCTGTTCTTCAACAGCCCCAGTCATCCTGTACCCTCAAATTTCCTATCGTAATCCCCCCATTTGGATCTTTAACGGTCCGGCTGCGTTCCTATTCCCTTCAAATAAAAATAATAATATAAATATAATAACAATAACAGCAACGGCATAAATTGCTCAAATCGAATATAACTTCTCGGTAAAGCGGTCCCGTCAAAGCCAGCGTAACTATTTAGAAATGTCTCAAAACTGTAAAGCATTCAGATACAGCTGAAGAAATATGAGAAAATATTCGTCGAAAAAGGTGGAAGATGGTTACGAATGCGAATGATGGAAGATGGCTACGAATGTGAATAATTACTTCTCTACTTGGTTGAGTGTAACAAATCGAGTACCGCAAGGATCAATATTAGGGCCTACGCTGTTTTTGTTATACACCAACGACATTACTTCAATTGCCAACACTGCCGATATTGATATGTTTGCGGATGACACCAACGTATTTTTTTCAGCACGAACGAAACGCGAAATTGAAGAAATGACAAATTGCAATCTACACACTCTTTCTGAACGTCTAAATGGAAACTGTCTACAATTAAACGCCACTAAAACTAAATATATAATATTTTCTCCTCCAAATTAACATGACCAACATGTGATGCAAATTATGTACAAAACAACGAACATTCAGCAAACATCCGAGCAGAAATTCCTAGGAGTTTGGTTCCAGGAAATTCTGACATGGACATGCCATATAGAGCACTTGGATACCGATATAGCCCGATCGATCGGATGTATTAGAAAAATCTCGACAATGATACCTTTCTGGTTAAAAAAATCTCTTTATTACGCTTTAATTTATTCAAAGCTCTCCTACTGTTCACTAGTTTGGGGCACCACTACTCAGCATAACTATAATAAGTTGATGGTATTACAAAAACTAATGCTACGTATTTTTGAAAATTTTATAGGAGACATCCGTGATTTGCGCACTAGGGACGTATTTGCAAAGCTCGATATG
Source organism: Amblyomma americanum (assembly GCF_052857255.1). Taxonomy (NCBI): domain Eukaryota; kingdom Metazoa; phylum Arthropoda; class Arachnida; order Ixodida; family Ixodidae; genus Amblyomma; species Amblyomma americanum. The sequence goes on along the minus strand of NC_135501.1, from coordinate 168,514,715 downwards.
ATCATGGCCAACCAAGTATACTTGTATAAAATTCAACACATACACGCCACACACATATACAAATATCTCGACGTAACAGTTGATCACCAGTACGGTTTCAGACATCCCACAAGAAAGCTTCGGAAGGTTAGAACAAATTACGGTAAACAGTCATTGACCTACCAAACAATCAATATTCTAAATAAACATGAAGGCATAATAAATTGGACAGATAGCCATGCTAAATTTAAAAAAAAATCTATAGAACTTTTCTTGTGACAACCGCATTCGTTCTGCAGACTGTTTTTATTTTAATATGAGCATTTTCTTTCTGATTTACTGTTTCTGTTTTTATGCGCAGTGTGTACTGCTGCATCAGTGCTCATTGAATGCCTGTAATGCGTTATAATTGTTATGAAGTTTGTCTGGGAACATGATTTTGTCAACTGTGTACATGAGTAGTATTGCTTGTTTTTTTTCTGGTATATTCTAAGTTATTTTTGTCGGATGTCGAATGGAAAACCGAAATTTCTATGCCGAGTGCACCTTTTTGCTACGTTGTACGAACAAAACGGGGGAGAGACCTCGTCAGGCTGTATCAGCATTTAGTCTGTCTCCGCAGGACACGCCCTGAAAATAAAATCTATTTGATTTGATTTGATTTGAATATATATACAACAACAAAACACAGCTGTACATGAGATTCATTAACCCGGAATAAACCGGACCAAAATGCACAGGCGATTATACGATGTTATTCGACGAACCAGCGTTAGCAGTATTGGAAGTACGTTTCGTTTTTGCAGTGAGTGAGAAACATTGATTAATTCAAGGGGGGAGTATGATTTTTGGTGGCGACGCACGCACGCAGACACACACACACACACACACACACACACACACACACACACACACACACACACACACACACACACACACACACACACACACACACACACACACACACACACACACACACACGCACGCGCACGCGCACGCGCACACACACACACACACACACACACACACACACACACACACACACACACACACACACACACACACACACACACACACACACACACACACACACACACACACACACACACACACACACACACACACACACACACACACACACACACACACACACACACACACACACACACACAGAGAATGGATTTCCGGGCGTAATACTGCCAACACTATAGAATAAGAGAACGGAGTTCATTCAGGCAATGTTAGTGCCGATATTATGCGAATGCAAATATTAATTTTCAAACACTTAACAAATTGTTTTAGCTTGAACATAGAATTAATTTGGATGTTGTTGTATTAAAGGAGATTGAAAATGGACAAGATATATATAGGCTGGGCGATGTTCAGGAGAACGTGTAGGCCGGCGCGGCTCAGTGTATAGTGCACATTTTCTCAATATACGACATGGAACAATGGGCATTCTTAATATCACTGCTCTAAATGTAGAATTGCACGTCTGTTTGCACGAAAAGAAGATGAAAAGAAAGACGGCATTCGAAGGAAGGCAGACAAAGTTACAGCAGTTTGGAATGTGCAGTTATATACGCAGTTATATATGGAGTTCACGCTCTTCAAAATAATACTTAGAAAACCATCGACGCGTTTTTGAAAATGCAAATAACAATTTCAGAAAATTGTTATGGCGTAACGTACACTTCCGTAAGCAGGCAAAGGAGCCAAAGATTTGATACTGAACAGAATACAGCCATGACACACTAAGCATCTTGTTGCAAATATACGTGATACGAGTTCCGCCTCAAATAACTGTCAATAAACACTCTCAATTAATTGATTGTGCAGACGGATTAAACAACAACATTAATAATGATAATAGTCATTATTGCTTTATTTTCATCATGGATGCACGATGCCAAGATGTGCGTACCCAGATCAGGCACGAGAAATCAACAGCCTATAGCTGACCATCACCGGTTGTTTATTCCGCAAATACACGTTCCGGAATGTCGTATATGCTTGCTACGTATGCTTCGCATGTAAGACAATGCGACAACAAAGCAAAATTCTCAAGATCCGTTGTGTATATCCCTTACAAAAATTTCCTTACACTTTCTACAGACTCTCAGTAAACTTTTGTCAATAAAGTCTATAGACTTTCTATATACATATACAGACAGCCTATAGACAAACTATACATTTATGGCCACGCACTATTAGTAGGCTTTCCTCCATGGTTTGGTTTGGTTTATAGGGGTTTAACGTCCCAAAGCAACTCAGGCTATGAGAGACGCCGTATTGAAGGGCTCCGGAAATTTCGACCACCTGGGGTTCTTTAACGTGCACTGACATCGCACAGCACATGGGCCTCTAGAATTTCGCCTCCATCGAAATTCGACCGCCGCGACCGGGATCGAACATTTCCTCCATGGACAGTCTATAGACTACGAATAGACAAAAGTAAATGCAGTCTCCTGTAAGAGTCTACATAGTCTATAAGAGCCTGTAAGAAGTCTACAGAAAGTCTATAGACTATATTTATAAGCATTAATAGCTGGCTCGCATAATCAAGCGGAGCTCGCCAGGACGCCCGTCAGAATTGTTACCCCTACAAACGATGTCTTGCGGAGCCGCCTCAGAGCGACCATCCCGTGATAAAATATACACCCGGCTAAGCATTGCAGGAAACCGAGCGAGGCCTGGAAGAGGCTGCATCAAAACCCTCGCAACACGACGAGTGAATGAAAAAGTGCAGCTGTCGTTGAGTTGCGCACGCGAAGTTGAGTGCATGGCACATCACAAGTGCCTGGTTGGTGGCGGCAGCAACAGCGCCAGCTTCAAGCTCGACGCATTCAGCAGCCGCTCTGCTCTTGTCCGATGGCCATTATTATAATTGGCCTTATTATAACCACTTCAGCGCACGCACGCGCACACAGTGGCGTTTCATTCCGCCACACCTCTCCCCCTCCGCCATTTCCTCCTCGCCCACTACTTCTGCCCCTCTTCAGCGACGCAAGCTCGCTCGAGAGACGAAGATGAATCGGCCTGTCTACGCGAGAAGTGCTGTGTGCGCGCGCTGGAACTTCGGACGGGCATCTGTCTGCGTATGCCCGCGCGCGATAGTGGCCGGAGCAAGGCGATCCGCGAAACGAGACACTCGCGGTGTGCGAATCCAAGACGAATTCAAGACGGAGACGAGAGAGGAGATGCTGCCACGGCGGCTGCGGGAGCCTTGTTGGCGCCCGCGGGCGAACGTTGTGTAAAAGTATATGCCTTTCTAAAGAGCGTGCTTGTATTACACCCCTGGCGCACAGTTCCCCGCGCGGAATGGCTAATTAGCAAATGCACGGTTTTTTGCTATTTGTTTGCAATGTATAAATTTCTTTCGCGTTATTGTGCTTGTCATCGAATGGTGTATATTTACGCCGTAGAGCTCTCGTTACTCTGTTCCTGTCTCGCTTATGCGTTACGTGTGGTACAAATGGTCAGTGTTTTCTCGGGCTGTTCGGAACGCCAATAGGTCCTCATGGCACTATAGGTTCGTATAGGTAACCAGCACAGAAATTCGCAGTAGGGGAAATTTAAGCGCAGTTTGGTTTGAACAAAGCATACCACGCTATTTTTCTTCGTCATAAAAGTTATAACCAAGCTAAAAAAAAAAAGAGAAGCTGGCCAGATTCTGCGAAGGATAGAGCAGTGTAAGAAGGTAACAGAGAGAATAAAAAAGGCTGTTTTCAGTGTGACTCGATGCCTCCATCGTAGCCTCATAAGTATTTTTGCATGCAAGCGCCTAAGAGCTATATTTATGTATTGTTATTTTCTGTTATCCAGTTAGGGAAATGGCGGCAACTACAGCCGAACCTTGAAAAACTGACAACCACACCAGAGTTCGCAGTGCCTCCGTAAAGCGCATGCGCAGTATGGTCGAAGCATTAATACCACATTGCGACTTTAAAAAAGTTAGAAAAATTGAAACTACAGGTTGGAGATGTGCCGTTTATTATAGAAAAAAACTACAGAAAAAGAGTGCACCCAGAACGAAAGTAGGGAATAATGAAGTAAGTAATCAAAGAAAGAAGGAAGGAAGAAATTATCTAAAGAAAGCAATACGTTGCGCCCCCTATTCACCGCGACGCCTGCGCCACGCAGCGGTGAGCAGCAGGAGTTGCCACCGCCGCTTCTTTTGCATGCCCGCACGCAAATCACAAAAGCCAAGTTTTCTTCTTTGCAGTCTTCGTACATACCGGCAGCCAATGGTCATTAAAGGGCCAGCACACACAACATCCCGTGATACCAACAAAAAAATGAAAAAAAAATTAAGAAAACCCACCCTCACTCACTCGCGATGCGCATCGCCGCCTCACTTGATCCTTGCGTGTGAGAGCGTTTCTATGAAAAATTGCTAGAGAGGGAGAAGGGGGGGGGTGCAAACGAATAAACACACCATCGAGCTTTAGTAAGTCGCGCCTGCATTGCAGATGGAAGTCGGTTGTCTTCCAGCACTCCCTCCCCAGAACGAACAATGACTCCGAGGAGCTCCCATCTGCGCTTGCGAACGGTCAGATGCTAAAACCACGCTCGTCCTATGTAGTATAATGCAAGCTTCTGTGTGCGCGCACACCAACGTCATTTCCCCTCGCTGTCTCCGGAACACAATGCGACGCACCTCGCACCTTCTAGCGTATCCCATTTATTTCTCTGTCCCCCCCCCCCCCCCTCCCTCCCTTTCTCTGCAGTCTTCTGCAGTCCTCCAAGGGCTAGTCCCATTTACTTCTCGGGTGAATCTTCTTCAAGACGGGACGCAATGGGATACGTGCTAAGGATGAACAGCAGCAACTCAACTCGGAGGTACCTCGGAGCGATGCCAACAGGCAGACAGGCTTACGAGTTTCCGACGGTGTGAAATGAACTTCCCGACGGATAAAAGCGTCATCTTTATTTTTTTTACACCTCCTCTCACTCCCGCCTATTCTACACCCCCCCCCCCCCCCCCGCCCCCTTTCCCCCCGTCATCTGGGTTATTGTGTTCAGCGCAACACAAGCTGCCAGACTGCCGGACTCCATAGCCAAAAGAGATGAGCTATTTGAGAACGTTGCTCGCATTGCCTGCCGCTTCTTGCAGTGACGGTGCTTGGCTGTTCCCGTACTATACACTTCAGCCTTTTCGAAAAGGATTGCTTGGGTATCGCTCAAATGTTGCGTATGTTTGCAGCAGTCCTATTGTTGACATTCCGAGGAAAGAACTGCAGGCAAAGCGATGCGACAGCAAAGGGGGCAACGTTCTGTTGGTTCAGGACCACCTCCGGAATCTACTGTCATGTCTTGAGCATCAGTTCGGCAGGCTTGGACGCGGCTTTAAAATGCACGGCGGATATTTGTACACTAATGGGCGTTATGATAATATTCAAGACTTTGCGCTGCATAGACTGACAAGGACAAAGTTAAAGACAACACGAACGGTTAAGTCCAATTGCGCTTAAGCGTTGCGCTTAACCGTCGCGCTTAATCGTTGCGCTTAATCGTTGCTCTTAATAGTGGCGCTTAATCGTTGCGCTTAATCGTCGCGCTTAATCGTTGCGCTTAATCCTTGCGCTTAGCCGTCCGTGTTGTCTTTAACTCTGCCTTCGTCAATCTAAGCAGCACACGTGTTGCATATGATCCTGTTTCAACTAGCCCCAGTCACAAGCCCTTCTTGCCATTATGAGGTCGTGGAAGTTGTAAAGTTGATGGATAGTATATACGCTCAGTACATCAGTCACAAACCATGGGAACTGAATACCCCATGGAGCAGTGGAACTACATGGACGGAGGTCCAGAGGATACGAGCTATAGTAGCCTGCTGACGGGGATGGTCGTTCGGACTGGGGGAGGCGTTAGTTGTTGCGTATAGGCTCCCACGGCGAGTTTTCTGCTTACGCTATGCAAGGCGCCTAGCTCGAAACACGCTGCACACTTTTGAGGCGGCAAAGAAAGCAAGCGCCCTCCGCATTCGTGAGCGCGATTGTAAATGGATTCTCTGCACGGAACAAAAGCTGTCGGGACGCCGGTAGCCCCACTTGAGAAAAACGCTTGCGGATGGTGAGGGTATGTATATACAGTGTGTTTCATCTAATATTTTACACAAGTTTTAAAACTAGGCTCTTTTGAAATAGAAGAGCGCTTTTTTTTTTTGGTCCAGCATTGTCAGTGGTGTAGTACATCAGAATACGGCTACGACGTGGCTGGTTAACTAATACTGAATTGTTAATTTTTTAACTATTACTTTTAGGTTCCTTAAATACTGAGAGGCGCTTAGACCACCGTAAGTAGTTTCCTTATCAGTTTTAGAATTTCGAAAACGCAGTAGTCCTCGGCGCTGTGGCCCAACAAACTTCGGCTATATTTCGACGAGTTACGTGCACTGAAGAGGCTGCTTTGCCTGCAAGCTTCTCGAAAGTGCACGCGTTTTGGCCCGGAGTAGCCAAAATTTGTTGGGCCACAGCACCAAGGGTAGCTGCGTTATCGAAATTCTAAAATATGATATGAATATCACTTGCGGTGGGCTAAACGCATCTCAGTAGTTAAGGATCCTAACAGTAATCGTTTAAAAGTTATTAACTATCCAATATTAGTTAACCACCCTAATAGTTAACAGTCATAGCTGTGTTCTGATGTGCTACACTTAAGACAGTGCTATGCCAAAAAAAAAAGGGCTGCTCTAGCTCAAAAAGCCTATTTTTAAGAATGGTGTAAACTCTTAGGTGATACACCATGTATATATAGGATGTCTCTCGCGAGCAACTGGAGCTCGGAAGATCGGTAGGGGCCGATGCAAAGAGCACGCGTCTGCGCCCTGAAACAGCTACAGCTCGTGCGTCGCGCATCCCTGCGTGGACAAGGAAGGCATCCAGCTATAGCAGCTCCCTCTGACGAGTTGATGGACCTGGCGGCGGCTTCACTCGAGCCTCTCTTTCAACGCGAGACAATGCGTGGTACACTGTGGCGCCGACTTGCGGCGAAGGAACACCGTTTTTAGTGTTCCAGTCATCTCTAAATGCGCTTCATTGCGAACTCATGTGATGGAATGACCGGCAAAGCAGCACTAGGCCATTCTCTAGAGTGACGTGCCCTGAAGCTGCTGTTGAAGAACCACTCTCACGCGATTACCTTCGCGTGGTTAGCGACCATGGGACATCCGAGGAGGCAAAAAATAATTATTATGAACCTATTTCCCTCTCGTTATTCCTTTTTATCTTCCGACTCTGTTCCATAGGCTTTATCTCTATTGATGTAGCGCATTTGTTTTTGTTTTTTTTCTATGAAATTCCTTGTTAGTGCTATGAGCTTCGCTGTAATGTCATTTTATAATCTCCCTGGGCACGCTTCGGGAAACATAAGACTGCCGCGTTTAGAATTTTGTTGTAGGCTCGAGTAATGGTTTCGCTCCTTGCGAGAGCAACCGGAAGCTAAAATCAGATTGCCGATCTACTGTCTTTTTCGTTAACTAGCAGTGATCAAAATCCGCGTCGCAACGACACGCGTTTTGCTAATAACATTAACTTTTTACTCCCTAAACCTAACACTAATTATGGGAAGCAAACAGTTCGTTTCACTGCCACCACATTATGGAACTCATTACCAGTTAGCATTAAGCAATCACCTAATATCTGTGCCTTTGAATCCGCTCTCCGTCAGTTTTTACAATCCCCCTAATAGTATTTTACTTGGTATATGGTACTGGTTTTGTCAATTATATTATTCAATGAGTTGTCTTTTGTATTGGTCTATATGATATTAGGTGTGTAATCATTTTTCATTCAAATAAGGGCTTGCATTATTTCTCGTATTTCACTCACTGCTCATTTATGATGCCTACAACTAAATTTTTTTTATGCATCTGCTGTCTGTAATTCATTTTTACAATTGTTCTTACAGGCGGTCCCGTCCGCAGACTCTCACTTTGGGACCTCCTCCTGTATTCCAATGTTTTTCTCTAACCTTGTACCATAAACATGTAATAAACTAACCTTGAAACCTTGAAACAGAAACAAACAAGAAATAAGATTGATTTCCACAAAGCCCAGTTGAGTGACAACAAAGCTGCACCAGGTACCACTTCTCGCCTTATAGTAAAGAACGGCTCGGTTTTTTAACTTGCGGATATCACGGATGCGAAGGGTACTGGCGTGAGACGCAGCTGTTGTAGCATTGAAATGAAACGTAATGGCAGCCAAAGCTTGTGTTCACCATCAATACCCTTGTGGTACCATGTCCTTGCGCGTTTGTTTTCTTGTTTACTGTTGCTGCAGTGTGAATTACAAACAAGCCTGTATTGCTGTCTAAGTGGCCGATCTCTTACGGGACGCCTGGAGTCTTTGGGGGGGTTTCTACACTTTAAACAAAAAGAAGTAAAATGGAAATAATCAGTCCTCTAGCACGCTCCCTTTTATACTCCCATTTAGGCGTATTGGTGTTTAGAGTGTAGCGGCGCTCGGTTATATTAGTAAGATAACACAACACGACCACCTGCTTTCTTTAGTTTACCCCGAGAAATGGTACCAGCAATGCAAATTGAATCCAAGGCATTTAGAAAGCAATGGCTGCATTTTGTTTCTCTTCAAAGTGATTAGATGCTTGGTGTCACTTCAAATCGCCAAGCATTTTCGGTACAGTCATGTCGCATTACAAGCCTGACAGACAGTGCCCACGCATGTCAAACACTTCACGACTTGAGAAACCCGACACAGGCCTGGAAAATGAGTCCCGCCGTGCGCGGTGTCGCCACACCGTGACGACAGACGCACGTCTATTCGTCTAGACGGAAACAGCGGTGTTCTGCGACCTTTCGTTCCAGAATGGTCTTCTATTTCTCTCGCGCGGTACCAACAAAGCATCGGCGCCGAAAACCCATCCGCACCGTTTCAACGCTCTTGAAAAACGAACACTTGACGGCCACAATGGCCGAACAGCGTGTTCCTGGCCGCGCGAATCCACGGCGCCGACAATATCTCCAATGTCCTCCAGTCCTGGACCCCCCGTTGCAAGGAGGCGGGAACCCTGGCGCCGGTGGGCACGCTGCTGACTCCACTTCCGCCGTAGGGTGCCACTGCTGCCCTCTTCACCGCAAAAGTGGAAGAGGGAACACTAGGGAAAGAGGGGAGCGGGGATGACTTCCCTTTTGTGGTCCCTTCTTCGCTTCGTTTACACGCATCCCAGTTGCTCGTATGGCTCGTTTTCGGCGCTTCTGTTCCATCACGCGGGCGCGCGGCCGTTCGTTCCACTCCTTAGCCCCTGCCATTGTGGCCCAAAAAGGCGCGACCGCCTAGTCCGGGCTACGGGCGTGTGCACAGATATTCCGCTCGGAAGGTGAGTGCCATGTACCTATCCGGGATTGAAAGTTGGAAGACAACAAAAAAACAAGTGAAAGGAACGCGGAGGTCACAAAAAGGGAGGCGTGTGTGGGGGGGAGGCAGATAGACTGCCACGGGGGAACACGGCAGGAGTCAATGGATCGGCCATTTGTAAAGCAAGCCGGGCAGGGGACGAGGAGAGAGTAGGGCCGGGGGCTTGTTCGACCTCTTGAACATCGGGCGGGAGGACAAGCAGAGAACAAGCGGACGCCGGGACGAGAGCGGCAGTTCTTTTCTTGTCGGCCTGGCGGGACGCGTTCAGGTACATGCGGCGGCTGGTTCGTCGACAATGCTGTTTGAAGAAGGCTGGCTGAGACGCACTACAGGCCGAAAGGGGAGGGGGGATAGCAGAGGGGTTTGGGGGTGAAGCCAGGCGAGAGGAGGGGGCGTTCGAAGGGCTGCCGCCGCTTTCACCTATAAATCAGCTCCTTGTTATGGGATAGGGGTCGGCTCACAAAGGCCGTGTTGGGGTATCCCGCCCCCCGTGGGGTCGGTCTCCAAAGGCCATGGCCGAGCGACCGGGCGGGCAAACGCCGCGCCGAATCAGCCGTAATGACACTTCAAGCGCGAATCCATGCGGCCGCGGCAATTTCGAATTTTCCATCCCCCTCCCTCTCTCTATATACATGTCCCTGGGTTTCTCTCTCTCTCTCTCTCTCTCACAGACTGCGCAGAATTCGCTGGTCTCTCCTTCGTCTCGCGCACTTCTGTTCGCGTTACATCTTGCAGACACAGCGAACAGGGCAGACTAACCACGATGCGTGCGTATGGATGGGCGGGTCGAGAACGAACGAAAGCACGCCGGCGAAGAAAGAAGAGAACCGGACTGTTCCTGCAGCGTCCTCCTCATCCTCCGGAGCGCCCATGCATGCACATCGACGAAAGGAGCAACAAGGAGCCTGTCCCAAAACCTCGTGGCGGTCGTCTTCGTCCTGGAGCAGCCTCGGCCAGCAAGCTGAACATCGTTTCGCGCCTGGCTTCTTTTGTGCGCGCGTCTTGTTGTCGGCAGTGTGTATACACACGCACATACAGGCAGGGAACCGTGAAGAAAGGGCGACCAGGAGTCAGCGTGTCCCAGAGGAGAAAAGAAGAGAGAGACGACGGTTGTTAGGCATTCATTCTGAGCGCTCCCCCCCCCCCCCCCCCCACACACACACACACAACCGGAGGAAGCGTCTGCTTGGGCGCCCCGGAGGCGACGTTACAGCGCGGTGCAGACTCGCGGCCACGCGCTCGCGGCAGAGTCTGCGAAGGAGGCACGACACTCGGGGGCGCTCTGCTCGAGTTTATGTGTTGCCGCGTTGGAAACGGGGCGGGAGCCTGTGATGGAGGGCCCATTCCTTTCTTCCCTGGCAGGCAGGCCGGATCGGTGAGGGGGGAGGTCGTTGTCGGAAAGAAGAGCAGAAAATGTGTACCGCGGCGTCGCATGGCGTGTTAGCGACGCAGCAGGAAAGGTAGTACACATCTCCTGCGCAGCGGAGTAGTTGTGTTGGGGTGAGATTCGTTTTTGCGGTCGCCGACGCCGCAACCCGTCGCTCTGTGTTTCTTGCGAGTAGGAAAGGCCCAGTTAACAGCAGTGGTCCTCAAGAAGCACTGCATTTTATTGTTAATGGTTGAGACTTGTGGTTGGTATGTATAGTGTATGCTCAGCTGTTACAGTTTCATCGCTCGTTCACGTTGGCATTGCCTGTCGCTGCCCTCTGTAGAGACAACGCAGGTTAGATTGTTCCAAAGAAAAACAATTGCCCTGCCCTCACTCTAGAGACAACATAAAGTAGGTTGGTCCGTAAGAAGGAAGGACTCCCCGCTCCACTAAAGTGCCGCGGGTATCCAGAGACAACAGTCAGAACTTTGGGTTCTTTTCTTTGAAAGCAGAATACGAATATGTTACGCAGGCGATAATTAAATTGTAGGAAATGTGCAGGGCGCAATAGAATCCACGCAGCAGGAAAATGAAATGAAATGATTCGAGTGCAAATGCAACTTAAGGGCTGACGTCAGCACTTATCGCGTGTCCAGAGTTGCCTCCACAAATGGGGTGTTAGCCAGGTTTGTCGGAAAGGCGATGAAGTGCACGAAAAACAACAATGCCTCGACAGAATGCAGTGGGCTGCAATAGGAGCCCCCGTCCCGTTACACGTGCATGTCCTTGGATGTCCAAAGAATACCTTTTTTTTTCTTTTTTGGGGTATGAACACATCGAACCGTTTGTGTTTCATGTGCAGCTCCTGGGGAGGCCCTATGAAGTAAAGGCTCATAATTTAAGGCGCCCTGGAGAGAAGCTAAGGGGCGCACAGTCCGTTCAGCTTCATTCTGACTCCTTGAACTAACTGTAATACCGTGGTTTATTAGATCACGCTTGTACGCTAACTGATGTGTGAGGGTAACACCCAAAAACAACATCTGAAGCAAGCGCATATACTGGACGTCACGATTCGATGACGCTGATGAGGAACGTACAACCCGCACCAGCAGATCTGGAAGTAATAATGCTTTGAAGTACGTCGCCCGTGCAAAGAGTCCTGACTATAGCTGGCACACACCACTGCTGAAATCACGGTAGTGAAAGCGCCGGCCAGTAATAATAATAATAATAATAATAATAATAATAATAATAATAATAATAATAATAATAATAATAATAATAATAATAATAATAATAATAATAATAATAATGTGGAAAGGAAATGGCGCAGTATCTGTCTCATATATCGGCGGACACCTGAACCGCGCCGTAAGGGAAGGGTTTAAGGAGGGAGTCAAAGAAGAAAGGAAGAAAGAGGTGCAGTAGTGGAGGGCTCCGGCATAATTTCGACCACCTGGGGATCTTTAACGTGCACTGACATCGCACAGCACACAGGCGCCCTTAGCGTTTGGCCTCCATAAATACGCAGCCGCCGCGGTCGGGTTCGAACCAGGGAACTACGGATCAGTAGCCGAGCGCCCTAACCACTGAGCCACCGCGGCGGGCCACCGGGCAGTCATGCGCAATTCTGACGCACGAACAGCCAACTTCGAGGTTCATCAGTCCTCAAGGCCGCACAATAGACTGCTTTGTGAAGAACAGGGTTCCATTTCGTGGTCTTGTGTTATTGCCACTCATCTTCGTTATGTAAAAATTTATAAAATATTAAAATGACACAAATCTCGACAGAGCAGTGACTCTGTGTGCGGAGTGTCCTGAACGGAGCGCAGTAAATGGAAATGGGATATTTTATTGCACCCTCTTTCGGTACACAAACGAGGAAAATTTTATGATACTTTACTGTTTCAAAACGCTAAGGCGCCCGTGTGCTGTGCGATGTCAGTGCACGTTAAAGTTCCCCAGGTGGTCTAAATTATGCCGGAGCCCTCCACTACGGCAACTATTCTTCCTTTCTTCTTTCACTCCCTCCTTTATCCCTTCCCTTATGGCGCGGTTCAGGTGTCCAAAGATATATGAGACAGATACTGCGCCATTTCCTTTCCCCCCAAAAAACCAATTATTATTATTATTATTATTCAAAACCATAGTTGAACGAACATATTTGGTTTAATAACCCTCTAGAACTCTCAAGGTATATTCAGAACAAGTTTTTTTTCTGATATTTTTCATATGTTCACAATTATCTCATGTGTTTATGGGGTTACCTGATCGATAATTTTTTTCGTTTAAGATCGACGAGTAGTTAACGCACCTCAGTAACACTTATAAGGCCACGTCTTTTCCCAGCCTGTCCGCGCGTTGCACAGATCTGTAGCTCTAATTGCCTTTAATGAATGGAAGTGCCTAACATAGCGACACCGAGATAAACAAGCTAGAGAGGTTTTGGAAGATTTTCGCAGTAATAAAAACCAACAACAGGCCTAACTTGTGTCTATTTCGCCAGTTGCTTTCTTCACTGCGTGCATCTTCATGTTTTGCAAAGATTTATAATAACCAGATGAGACGCTTTTTGTCTGCCGGGAATAACGAATGTAGACTGATGCATGAAAGGAATGGCTGTGTTGGTTAACTTTGGGTACAATAGCAGCTGTTATCCCCTTGCGCAAAAGGCAAAATAGGATAATTTGCATTTTGTGAGAGACTTTGCGTTGGTTATTTTTCTGAGCGCTCACATTAGGACTTTAAGTGTATAAACTAGCCAGGCTTTGAAACGTGTGTTCATATGATTCGATGCAGTATAATAAATGGCAAAGGCTGAACACTTAGACTTCCTATAGTAGACTATAAGCGAAGTAATTATTTGCCTGTAATAATATACTTCAGATATACGCTGTTCTAGCGTGTACGGCATCAATTTATTCTTGCTATGTAAATGGCTGCCAAAATTTACTCCAAAGTATTTGAAAACAGGCGTGCTGTCGAGTCTATTGGTATTTAAAGGAGACGCTAGATTAGTTATGTGTGTGTGTGTGTGTGTGTGTGTGTGTGTGTGTGTGTGTGTGTGTGTGTGTGTGTGTGTGTGTGTGTGTGTGTGTGTGTGTGTGTGTGTGTGTGTGTGTGTGTGTGTGTGTGTGTGTGTGTGTGTGTGTGTGTGTGTGTGTGTGTGTGTGTGTGTGTGTGTGTGTGTGTGTGTGTGTGTGTGTGTGTGTGTGTGTGTGTGTGTGTGTGTGTGTGTGTGTGTGTGTGTGTGTGTGTGTGTGTGTGTGTGTGTGTGTGTGTGTGTGTGTGTGTGTGTGTGTGTGTGTGTGTGTGTGTGTGTGTGTGTGTGTGTGTGTGTGTGTGTGTGTGTGTGTGTGTGTGTGTGTGTGTGTGTGTGTGTGTGTACCTTATTTCAGTCACATCAACGGGTAGCTTATTTTCTAACAACCATTCATGCACCACTGTAACTATTTACATGCGTTTACTATTGAATCTCCGGATGAAAAAATCTTTGATTACTTGTTAATGGAGGATGCGTTGTAACCATCTGCTGTTCGGCCCCAGCGGTGCTGCTAGCACTACTTATAAATTAATGAATAGATGTTTGTTAGCTCGACATTTCAATTTTAAGTCTTGTAGAGATTAATTGGAAAAATTAAAATACATGAGAAGTATGCAATAATAACTCGCTTGTGTTTAGTACTTTTGATTAGTCATTTACACATAAACTGAATGACCCAACAACGAATCTTTTTGGAACGCTTGTTACTAAGTTTAGAACGGAAGATGAAATGTCGTTCATTGTAACAGTTTTCTGTCGTCCATGAATGTAAGTTAAAAAAAAAATTAGAGCCCCTTTTCAAGAATATATGCGATTACAATTTTGTGAATTAAATTCGTAATGAACGATATCAACATTTTTTTTTCCTTGGCTCAAAGATGACTACTACTGCGAAATTAAGAAGTTTAGAAGTCTGGACAAGTTGGACACATGTTAAAGAAAGAGAAGTGCTTGTCCAGCCTACACCACTTTCTTCACGTCCTGTCTGAGCCACGTTCCCTTCTTTGAAGTTTTGCTACCATTTGAATATTGTTTAGTGCTCAGTTGATTGTCTGTGATAATGTGAGCACTGGAGTCGATGTCGAATAATGTGGCCGAAAAACAATGTTGCTCGGGAAAAATAACATTAAATTCGTGTTATTTATTATACCTTAAACAGAGATCGGTCTATAGCTATTGTAGGATCGGCCCGGTTACCACTCGTGGACATAGGCATAACCCTGTACGGAGGGTGGGGGGGGGGGGGGGGGGGGGGTATTTTTTACTAAACCAGGCATAATTCTGGCGGCGACCAGTCTACCGGCTTTATTACTGGCATAATTCCAACTACACATTATTACCGCTCATCATTACTCGTCATTAGGCCCTCATCATTACTCATCACTCATAATTAGGCCCGAGTAATTGCTTGACAGGGTGATGAAAATACGCTTCAACCTCTCAATGAAGGAATTAATAGTATATTTTGGAGGGCGGCAAAATACATAAACGTTAGATCAGCGCTCTAAAGAAACATTGTATCTGCATGAGGTGAGCTAGAGACAGCGAAAGCATTGTTCGCCAATGTTTCATAAATAAAGCCGCATCACCCGCATAAGAGATTTAGTCATGTAGGTAGGAGTGAAATAGTTTCGTATCGGGGTGTATATAACTATCTATTCGTCTTTCAACAAGGTTAAATTAGTTGTAATCTATTGCAACCTTGTCCAAGGCCAGAAAGGAATGCTAGAATCAATTTAATTTTTTTTTCTAATGCTGTGTTTGTTACAGTGAAGTAGCGAAATATTGTTGTTACCTAAATATTTTTGCACTAAGGTTCTCAGTAATGTCATTTCAGCGCAGAGGAACAGTTTGAGGTCTGCTGGTGTAGCATTCTCTACACTATCTTCGTCGAATCGCCTTGGCATGCGATTTGGAAATGTCTATTCTCTTTGAGTTCACTGATTTTCAAACTATAGGATCCTGCCGTCCTAACTGAAGCAGATTTCCTATTTTTATTCCACGCCATCGTCCGGGCTCAAGCATTCGTTCACAAACATTGGTTCGACTGTTTAAAAACCAGTTTTAGAGGCATTTGGTCAAGCGTTTGGAGGCTTAAAGCAATTTGTCACTTTTGCATATATCTACCGAAAAAAAAAATCATGGCGACGGGTGTTCTTGCCTTATTTCTTGTCTCATCTTTTCCAGCTTCCATTTGCCACCCGTAGGTGTATAGGAATTGTCGTTTCCTTGATTCGTAGCAAAGCTTTAGTTGCTGGGGTGTTTTCCTATTTCCATCTTCGTTTTTGCGTGCAGTTGTTGCCAAAATGAACCATAAAAAAGCACCAGTTGAGGCATCTCATCATATAACTCTCATTGTGCCGTTAGTCTGCTAAAGCCGCCTTGACTTGTCACTAACAATTAAGTTAGACAGTTAGTGGAAAGGCTGTAAGGGGGAAGGAGTAATGTGCGCGGGCATTACCGACATTCTCACTCAGCGTACATTCCCTGCTTTCTCTGCGGCGGCGTTCATTGAGACACCCCTGTCAATCCGTTTGCGGACGTCAAGGCGCACCACGAAGTGATTTAAACCTTGCTCTATCGAAGACCCCTCGGGGCACTCTCCGGACGAGAGACAACGGATCAACCATTGCTTTTTGATGTTGTTATTTAAACCCCTGGCAAAATTGTGCCTCTGAAGTGGTGTACATACAAACAAATCAGATGAGGGCGTTCGGCATAACGACTCACAGGCACCTTCCTGAGCTGTCCACCCCCACCCCCCACCTCCCCCACCCCCTCTTTGCGTACACAGAGCTGTGCGTCCGCAAGCACCACTCATAGGTTCACGCCCAACAGTCCTAACTCAGGAGGGGGCCGGGATAGGCCGCAAAAGCTAAGAGGTCCGCACCCACGTCACAATGGCCGAACGGATTAAGAGATCAGCCTTGGTGCGCTGAAGCCGTTCCAAGTCACTCAAGATCGGGCGGCGGTGCCTTTGATGGGCTTATGCGCACCGGGCCGAGGCGGTGCTGCTTACGGAGCCAATTTTCCGCTAGCCCCGGCGACTACTCGGCATTCGGATGAGAAGTATGAATTCACTGTTTTGCCAATGCCTTACTACAGGAGGCTCTAGAACCCAACACTCACCGGCACAGAGGCAGTATACTAGCACTGCTTCTCTGTAACAACCACTGTAACCACTGTGAGCCACTTCAGCGGCAGTGCTACGTGCTTTTCCTCTCTGCCAATGCCAACGACTGTTGTGCCGGTGCCTCTGACTGGATGTAGCGGCACAACACTCGCGGGCACAGGCGCGGAGCAGGCGCTGGCACTGAAGTGGCTCTACACTATAAACAGAAGGGAGTAAAAAGGGGAGTAAGCCGTCCTGTAGCACACTCCCTTTTTATAAAAGGGAGTGCACTAGAGGACAGCTTACTCCCCTTTTTTACTCCCACATAGGCGTGTTCGTGTTTAGAGTGTAGAGGACGAACATGTGCGGAGGCGTTCATTGCCAATTCTTCTAAGTAATCGCTACAAGGAGGAGGAGAAAGACTTTAATGGAACAGGAGAGGTCTGCTACAAGGGTATTTAACTTAACGCATGGGCGTGAACAGAGAAATAGTGATACACTGAGCAGCCAATGAACTAATTGCAATGAAATCTATTGTATTAGAAAAGTATATATAAAAGAATTTAAGGTGTAAGGCTGTTTTCGCCCCAAGAACTTTGATTTTGGTCCCTACTATGTTGCGTAACGGAAACGCTGAGAGCAACCTTATTTCAAAGTGTTGGATAGAAAAAGATACTAAGGTTTTTTTTATATATGAGGCGTGTTTTCCTCTTAGATTGTATGGCAAAATATGGGCAAATTTTATGCTGTAAACCTCACTCTGTTATCAGAGTAAGTCAGGTTAATGATATACTATTCGAAATCAAGAGGACAGAATGGGCTTGGGCAAGGCAAGATAACCGCTCGTCCTTAACGGTAACGGAGTGGATTCCAAGAGAATGCAAGTATATAAATGGGCGACAGAAAGTTAGAAGGAAGGATAAGATTAAGAAGTTTGCGGGCATACTGTGGCCGCAGCTGGCACACTAAAGGGTTATTGAAGAGATGTGGGAGAGGCCTTTGTCCTGCATTGGGCGTAGTCAGGCTGATGATGATGATGGTGATTATATCTGAGTCACTTTTGCTCGCAATTCTACACATAATACTTCTACGGGGTTTTCCCAGCCAAAGCAACCACTTCAAGTATGATGAACCTAAAATGGCTATTTTTAGACTTGAACCACTGTCGCATGAGAAGTAGACACATTTTCATTACGAGGATTGTTGTAATATTATGGTGTGATGTGTAGTGCTTCGTGATAATTTGATGCGTGCTGACGCGATGTTCTGATATTTCGAATAATAATGTTTTTAATGTATACTTCGCATAAAAATGCAGATCTTAAATAACAAGCCTGTAGCTTACCTGGACATCGCCAACTATCGCCATCTGCCGGCCACCTATGCGAACTGCTGATAACTGAGCGCCTGCTCTTTTCACGTTTTACTGTGAGAGGACTACAAAGAGGAATGAGACGCTGCGCCAACCTGTTTTGTAATGGCATGCTTTCCCTATTCGGCGCAAAACCCGACTTTTGAATTCTCTCTGACTTCGCACCGACTAGTGCCGACAGACATATCAAATTGTGTGTGTGTGTGGGGGGGGGGGGGTGGGGGGGAGGTATCGAATTCTCATGATTACCGCGGTAATACACATTGTCCAGTGCCACGCGGCTTATGATGTCAACAGCACGAACTAATATTGTTTGTCCAAAATACTTCCGACTGGTCTTTAAGGTGCACTAAAGAGGATTCTGAGCTCGTGTTTTTACCGCGGGAACTCGATCTACACGTTCCGGGAATTCTTAAAAACCTCGAATTATTCTCCTGCGCGGCCGATTTTCCTATTAAATTGAATTAAACATCCCGACTAACGCCTTTTATTTTTCGAACTGACCCCCGAAAATAGGAGCAGTCAACCAACGCGTGGAGTACCTTTCAGCCAATCCCGTGGCGGCTTTCCTCTGTCATCGGCGGAGTGATACGTAAAACAAAGAATCCACGCGTATTTTTATTTCCTTGTGCCTAATTTGTGGATATGTTGTCTGCGGCTGAGACTATTTATTCACAAAAACTTAAAAACAAAATAAAAGCGAAAGCGACTGGCTGTAAGGCACTCCACGCGTTGGTTGCCTCTTTCTACTTTCGGAGGTGAGTTTAAAAAAAAGACGGGATCCGGGACGTTTAATTCGATTTAATAGGGAATTCGGTCGCACAGGACAATAATGCGGAGTTTCTAAGAATTCTCGGAGCGTGTAGATCGAGTTCCCACGGTAAGCAGACGAGCTCAGAATCCCCTTTGGTGCACCTTTAAAGTACAGAGAATGCCTTGTTCGGCTATAATTGCTGAAACGTCGCTATACCGTTCCCAAAAAAACGGTTAAATTATGCCGCTTGGTTGCGAAGTTCGCAAGGCTGCTAAGAGGTCATTCACCCCACGTCACTTTAGCGCGAACGCCGCAGGGACGTCACGTACGCGCACACACACACACTCATACGCCAAGAACCGAAGTGTCCTTTTCGCGGCGGTACGTACAAAGCGACCGAGAATCATTCATCAAAATGGGAATGAAACGGACGACTCATGGGAGGAGGAGGAGGAGGAGGCGTGCATTCAGCGCACAGCGGCCAGAAAGGAACGCCGGGGGAGAAATAATTAGACGATTCCGAGAACGAACCTATAAAAGGGAGAGCCAGTGATCAAGAGTGGAGACACCGAAGCGGGCACACGAGTACAGTGACACGCGGTGACCGCTCGGTAAAGAAAAAACAACAACAATAAAAAACAGTAAGCAGTAAGCGCTGCCCAGAGAAAAATGGCGGCGGCAGTGATGGTCATTAAGGGAGCTTTGCTTTCACGCCACTCAATAGTGAATAGTTCCGTGCAAAAGCGTTTACACGTTACGAGGTTGCGGTTAGGCGGAGAAAAAAAGAAAAAAAATAAATGGGGAGAAGCGTGTTCCTTTCGACCCCGTATTCAGAGGAACTAGCGGGGTCACAGTCGCTTGCAGAGTGCGGCGAACGCCGCGAAAGAACGAAACCAGAAACAAACGCCGTAATGAAAGAAGCACCCGGGTGTAACAAACGACGCGGTCGAAAGTAGTCGCGTAACAGAACAGACAGTGCTCTAGCGTATATAGAGTAGGATAAGAGTTGCGAGGGTACGGCTTGCACGTGATAGTTGGGGGAGGTGTGGAAGGGGGGGGGGGGGGGGGGGGGGGGGGGGGGCAAGTAATTTTCCCAGCGAGGGTTTCTCAATTTTCCAGGGTGCGCAAACACGTTTTCTCTGTTCTCCGTATGCATTGCTCTCGGCTAATCTCGCCCCGTTCTCGTTTTCCGTTTCTCAATCCTAATAGCAAGAAAATACAGAAGAAAAGGAAGCGGCGCGGTTAATAGATGACTTTCTGGGGAGTATTTCCGGACGGCAAATGATTGTCTGGCGCTAATAAATCTTTCCTTTCCACTCTCACCCTGTCTCTCTCTCTCTCTCTCTCTCTCTTTCAGAATACGAGTAGCTCGCGGCTGCAATCTGGTCACTCTATTGAGTATACTGACTCCCGCGTCCCGCGTTGTGTTTCGATGCTATACACATTCGGTTCGGGCTGCCTGTCTGTGTTTTAGCTGGCATAAGGGCATGCGACAAAGTGTAGATAGAAACGAATTGAGCATTTTGAAGTTGCTGCAGAGGACATGAGACTTTGCAAGCATTCTAGTGAGGACAATGCTCGCCTTAATCATTCAACTCCATAAACTTAATCACACCTGTTTGATATTACAAAAAAAAAAGAGAAAGCATCATACGGACAAACCAGAATTTGATAGAAAACGAATGCAGGATTATTTCTTTTGCAGATAACTTGATACCACCCTCCATCAGCTACAAATGGAACCCAATTCCTGCCGTATTTATAAATTCTTCCTCCATTTGAGGGAGCAACTAGAACCTTCGTATACGAATTCGGAGGAGCAAAAATTACCAGTTTTTGATATTATTACAGAGTGATGTCGAGGGTTTGGTTCCCGATGGCGCATTGGTTTTCGGTGGTGCTGGAAAAGCAATTCGTTTTTCAATTTTATGCGATATACTGAACAGGCTTCGCGGCTGGCCTGTAAAATATATTATGGAGGGCATCCCTTTCTAGAATCCAGAGTGTGATGGCATAATAAAATCAAATGAGCCCAATAAGTTTTCCTTTGAGTGAGCGTCGTTCTGTATCTATTAGGAGCCAATGTACCGTTGCTATGAAAGTGAACGGCGGGCTATATTTAAAGCTCATACCGCGGAAAATACTTGCCGTTCGACAGTCTTCGACTTTTTTTTTTTCTCGAAAATATTAAGGCACATTTGTTAATGCGGCAAACACATTCTCAGCTGGTTTTTGACGACACAATTTTCATCATGCCATGGCAATACATACTCTTAGAAAAAAAAAATTCGAAAAGTTAAAATTTTTACGCATGACTTAATACCTTTTTCTCGTAAATAAAAGGCATCGTGCTTTTATATAATCACTTCAAAGTTTTTTTTTCCATTTAATCGGATTTTACAATTTCTTCTAAAGATAGCTTTTGTCATCATTTACAATGGGGTGGCGGCAGTGACAGAGAACAAAATGTACTCGAAATGGGCAATGGAAAACGGAAAGCTGATAGAATACGGCCCTAGGTGTGTCATTAAAAAGGAAGGGAAAATAATCAATTAAAAAAATTAATGCTTTCTCCTTCAAAGCAGGTAAGTGATCTTAGGTGCCCTCCGTAATTGTTTTAGACCTCCGATCGCAGATTTCTCCGATGCTTTCCTGTCCGAAGCCTGTGGCAGGTGCCCCACCTGCATCGGTAGGCAGGTGACAACCTGCCCACCTGGATGTGGGCAACCTGCTAGCAGACTTTTTGGCCAACTATGCAAAGCTTTATGAAAAAAGACTATGCAACAACAGCTGGCTTCGAAAAAATATTTGAGTTGCGTTTGGTTATGGACATGTATAGTCGATACTGTAACGCCATTCAAGTCTCTTGTGTAACTGATCGTTCAGTCAATGTTTCCATTGCGTGCGGCTTGCCATAGACTTGCTATAACCAGCACAACAATTGCTAAAACTTGCTAGCGCCCCTCATTTACATTTAAACTAACAATGCTAGACTGGCTACTTTTTCTTTCTTAAATCCAGTTCAGCAACCTTTTCTGGAGGAGGTCCACGGCTTTCGCATCTGGACTTTTTAATACCTTTAAAAACTCAGTTACTGAGATGCAAGCGGAACTATTCGCAGGGCTGGCCAAATGTCCCCAGGTCATAGGGTCCGCTTTCCAGCTGTACAGTGGTCCAGCTGAAAATTTGTAGAGGATGACAAGTCTCAGCATTACCCCTGAGGACCTCGGTGGCTTCATAGGTGCAGTAAGAGCACGGAGACTCTGTGGCCTGAGGGCTTGCGATCAATCCTGCACATCTTCAATGCTTTGTGACCTCGAGTGTGCGTATTCGGTGAGAGTATTTATTTCCGCGGCATTATTTGAGTCAAGCTCATACGAAGCCGGTAAACCTGGCATATATTTTTTTCATGAATGTTAGTTTTTAAATGCCTCATTGTTTGCTGAGTCTACCATTCACTTCGAAGGAGGAGAATTGAGAAAGAATATGCGGCAATAATATGTGCTCATTAACTAAAAGCGGTTCATGAATAATCATTGCAAGTAGTAAAACTAAATGGCGTTTTATATAAAATAACCAGAGACGTCTCGGTCGAATGAATCGGGGATAAGTCTTACGCGCCTGGAAAACTCTTCTAATTAGCCAAAATTGCGTGAGAAGCAGTTGTAATGTGGATTTACAGAACGAACCTGCTTTCCAAACTGACATCCGCAAGTCTAGCATAGGTGCGAGCATTATCGTTGCTTCTGTTGTTGCGTACGACAATCACAAGACGGCTACCCAATGGCTGATCCGAAATGAAAGGGTGGAACAGGAGAACTGAAGTTCAGCAGCTCTTTTTCATATGTTTGTTCGCATTTAGATTCTGCATTTACGTTGTTATAAGCGTAATATAGTACCTCGATTTAGAGATCGATGCAGGCAGCGGTGAAGCTTTTGTGCAGACCACAGTACACACATACACACACACACACATGGGTATACGTCCAGCTGTCCCAGCGGTCCCAGTAATTGCACCTGCGCTAATGGGTTTCCCTCAGCGTCCCGCTCTCTCAGTGCGTGCCGGTCGGTATTCCTTTGCACAGCTCGGTAGAATCTGCGACCCTGTCGAGACAGGAACATCTTTAACGAAGTATCGCTCATGGCGTGGTGTTACGTCACGCTAAATCAGACCAGTGCAGGAGATAACCGCAACAAATGCCGTAAAATGGCTTGTAATAGACGTTTTTAGCATACCGGAGACGTACTAGCGGAGACGTATACCGGTTTACCGGACCCCCTCCCCCTCACGCGCAGTGGCTACCCCTCACCCCAACACTGCCACTGCGCATGCGCGAGAGGGGTCCGGTAAACCGGTATACGTCTCCGGTAGTACGTCTCCGGTATGCTAAAAACGTCTAATGTTTTCTTGTAACGTAGTGCGAGTGCAATAATGAGCTTAGTATAACGTAGCAGACCACAAAATGGCATACCAGGACATGTTAAAGAGGAGTATGATCAGGCGTAAACACTACAAGACGTGTTCAACATGGGACTACAGCAGTAGCGATGCGTAATGCAGCCACGTATAGCGCGATGCTGGCGTCATATTGGCGTCACAAGACACGTGATCCTTCCTCTTTCGCGCGAAGGTAGAGGCGCACAAAGCTACAAACCAGGCAGGAACTAGCGCTTTGCCCAAAGGCCATCGGCTACTCTCCGATTCCAGTTTTCATTGATTGTTGCTCACATTATCGACTACTCTACAAGGGTGACGCAGACCGGGTGCCCTCTGCGCGCTGCCGCATGCGGCAGTATTTCTAAAGGCAGAGATCCGATTGTGTAGGCCACGTACGTCACGTGACTGGATTGACCTTCACACGTACCTCGAGATTGAAATTCTATATTCTCATATTGTAGCCAATGGTGGATCACTGATCGTGGTTTCTTTATTTTTTGAATTGTTTTTTGGGGAAGCAAATGGCGCAGTATCTGTCTCATATATCGTTGGACACCTGAACCGCGCTGTAAGGGAACGGATAAAGGAGGGAGTGAAAGAAGAAAGGAAGAAAGAGGTGCCGTAGTGGAGGGCTCCGGAATAGTTTCGACCACCTGGGGATGTTTAACGTGCACTGACATCGCACAGCACACGGGCGCCTTAGCGTTTCGCCTCCATAAAAACGCAGCCGCCGTGGTCGGGTTCGAACCCGGGAACTCCGGATCAGTAGCCTAGCGCCCTAACCACTGAGCCACCGCGGCGGGTTGGTCGTGTGCAGTAGTTTGGTTTTCAACGCTGTCCCTGTCTCGCTCTTACCCCGCTTCTGGTTCCATTCTAAATGTATCGCACAGCCTGCACACGCACTCACCGATTGACCTTTGGCCTGTCTGGGCGCGCTTGGCCGACGGTTGACGGCAGTTTCAACGCCACCTTTTTTATTGCTTTTTGGAGGCATAAACGTTCTTTGAGGGGAGACCACGGGAGCTAGGAGACGCTGTTCGATCTGCGCGCAGGTGAGAAGCGCGCGTTTTTAGACTTCGACTTCGAGGGTGATTTTGAGCCCCGCCGCGGTGGCTCAGTGGTTAGGGCGCTCGACTACTGATCCGGAGTTCCCGGGTTCGAACCCGACCGCGGCGGCTGCGCTTTTATGGAGGCAAAACGCTAAGGCGCCCGTGTGCTGTGCGATGTCAGTGCACGTTAAAGATCCCCAGGTGGTCGAAATTACTCCGGAGCCCTCCACTACGGCACCTCTCCTTCCTTTCTTCTTTCACTCCCTCCTTTACCCTTCCCTTACGGCGCGGTTCAGATGTCCAACGATATATGAGACAGATACTGCGCCATTTCCTTTCCCCCAAAAAACCAATTATTATTATTATTATTATTATTATTATTATTATTATTATTATTATTATTATTATTATTATTATTATTATTATTTTGCTGCGCCTCCGCTTTTTTTATAACCCAGTGGTGCGGCCATGGTTGTTCGTTTCATCTTAGACCCAGTGCCATAGCCACAGTGCATATATTGTTCAAATGTTTAGGGGAATCCCCTAAGGTGGAGTAGATTTGTAATAAGGGAGTAATTACTTATTGGCATCCACCCGAGCGCAGCCCTGCGGCCACAAAGGAAAGCTATACAGCTTTCGCAGAAATTTCGTAGTTTCTTCGTACCCCTACCGTAAGCTTGCCGTCCAGGTTAGCTCAGTTGGTACAGAGCAACTGCTCCGGTGAAGCAGTGGTCCCGGGTTATAACCCCAGACCAGGACGAATTTTTCGTTAACGACGAAGTTTCTGAGAAAGCTGCATTGCTCTCCTTTGTATACTATGGCGGCGCTCTTGAGGATGTCAATGAGTAATTACTCCCTTATTATAATGCATATATTTACGGTGACACCACCCTCGTTCGTAATAAGCGAGCATTCGTTATAACTGTAGCCCTATAAGTGAGCTCGACTGTATACCAGAGCCCTACTGAGCAAGTGGAAACTAAAAACCATTGAATCGTTCAGCGAATAATTTGGATCTTCATTTGTGAAAATTTTTCTGGAAACTATAAAGAAGCAGCCGCTCACGTGCAAGATGAAGCTAAAACAGAGAGATGCAGGATGCAACAGTATTTAAACAGAGAAATACATTTCTTATACAGAACAACATTTAATACTTTATTGTGGTAAATCTTAAGACAAGCGCGGTTTTAAAATTTCGCAGTTAATTAAGCTAACTCGATTGCACCGCGCATATGCTCAGAAAAAGTACCGCTGAGGCTTTTTCGCCGCAGTCGAATATCGGAATCCAAGTACAAAGAAAGCGAAGAGACTTAGGTGACGGTTTAGCGCGGCTAAGCGCGGAATATCGCGCAGTAGCAATAGTTACGGTGGGCACTTCAATTCCTTACATGCTGTGAACGCGAAAGCATCCTTTGACCTGAAGGCCTTAACCATAAAGGACTTTCACCTAAATGCATTTGACCTAAAGACTTTCTACCTTAAAGGCCTTTACCCAGAAGGCATTAAAATGAAGGGTTTTACCATAAGGGCTGTACTCTAAAGGCCTTTACCAAAAAGGCATTTCACCTAAAGGCCTTTATTGCGATGGCGGTTACGTTGAAGGCCATCACCAAGGTGTACACTTCAGCCAGGCCTTCACCCAGGTGAAGGCCTGCCTGGTGTACACATCTCGGCAGGCAGACCGCCTGCCACAAAGAGACATTATATATATATATATATATATATATATATATATATATATATATATATATATATATATATATATATATATATATATATATATATAAAAAAGAGGAAAGTGTACAACAGCTTAATCTTACCGGTACTCACCTACGGGGCAGAAACGTGGAGGCTAACGAAAAGAGTTCAGCTTAAGTTAAGGACAACGCAGCGAGCCATGGAAAGAAAAATGATAGGTGTAACGTTAAGAGACCGGAAGCGGGCAGAGTGGGTGAGGGAACAAACACGGGTTAATGACATCCTAGTCGAAATCAAGAGAAAGAAATGGGCTTGGGCAGGGCATGTAATGCGAAGGCAAGATAACCGCTGGTCTTTAAGGGTAACGGAGTGGATTCCAAGAGAAAGTAAGCGTAGCAGGGGGCGGCAGAAGGTTAGGTGGGCGGATGAGATTAAGTTTGCAGGCAAAGGGTGGATGCAGCTGGCAAAGGATAGGGTTAATTGGAGAGACATGGGAGAGGCCTTTGCCCTGCAATGGGTGTAGTAAGGCTGATGATGATGATGACGATGATGATGATGATGATGTGTGTGTGTGTGTGTGTGTGTGTGTGTGTGTGTGTGTGTGTGTGTGTGTGTGTGTGTGTGTGTGTGTGTGTGTGTGTGTGTGTGTGTGTGTGTGTGTGTGTGTGTGTGTGTGTGTGTGTGTGTGTGTGTGTGTGTGTGTGTGTGTGTGTGTGTGTGTGTGTGTGTGTGTGTGTGTGTGTGTGTGTGTGTGTGTGTGTGTGTGTGTGTGTGTGTGTGTGTTAGAAATCCTTAGAGTGCGGCTAGTTGTGCTACTTCACTAAAAACTAGAGAAGAGGCAAGAAAACGAGCACTGACACCCGGAGATCTAAAGCGCACCAAGCATTCTCACCGATACTGCAATGGATGTCGGGTTGCCTACGCCCTCTGCACAAGGTGATATAGGTTGGTTCGCGCCCCCTGTATGCATAAAAAGCGCAGCTGCGCCCGATGGACAGCGAATGAACAGGCGTGCCGGATGAGTGAGACAAAGCACAGGAGGCGAGGGGAGCCGACGACTTGGATGTCGGCGTCCGCTTCCCTTATACGCGTGTATTTGGGCATTCGCGAGTTGCTTGCAGACAGCCGTAAAACACACACGACTGCCCGCTGGGAAGGAGTCGTCTGCATGCTTTCGTCGTCACTTGCGATACGACGCGAAGGCTACGGTGGTGCGTAGTTTACTGTGACCCTTGGCTCCGGGAAAAGCTATGGCCCGCGATAAAGTTGGAAGGCATGTGTTTAACAGGACCGCGAAAAGAAACGTTCATCACTTTTTTTTGTTATTCTTTCATGTTCTCGAAACACATGCTAGAGACACAAAATGACCTAGGAATGGAATGCTTGATCACGGTAGTAGGGTGCTTGCGAGGACAGGTTTGATGCGAGGCAAAAGACGACCAACAAGGTGGTAGTTGCTGTGTTGGGTTTAACATCTCGGAGTTGTGCTTTGGTAATGAGAGACGCCGTGCTTAGTGGAAGGCTCCGGTGAGTTGACTTCCTTTCTTCTGCGCTGTTAAGCTTTCTTTTTTCATTTTTAAACGGCGTGACGGGTCCCTTCGCAACATGACGGAGGCAACTTGTCTGCTTGTGAGTGACAAAAATGGTTAATTGACAATTGCTTGAAAACCGCGGCTGACTTTTCTTCATGTAATAATCGAATGGTAACGAACGAAAAAAAAATGCACCAGCACCCCTGTTTGTAGAATTTTTAAGACTAACAACAGGACGCCCCACTCTATTTGTAGTTAACATAGCTGCTGTGCGCGTGTGTTTTTATTGCTCCATCATGAACTAATCGCGCGATCAACCTGGACGCATTTCTTATTGTGTAAATAGTTTCACATATTACTTCTCCCCCTATCCTCTCTTCCTGTCCCCTCACCTCTTTCATTTCATTTGTCCATTCTGCCTGAAGCTCAGGTGCTTCAGTGTCGATGGCAGATGCCGGGGCTAGCAAAAATCTTTTCCTTCCTTTTATTATTATGTTAATAAAACCGCTTACCACATGCTACTACCCCTGCTTGTCCCGAACACTGAAGGAATATTACCATATCCTGCAAAGATGGACAGCACATTGAAATTGAAGGAACACTGCAATATTTCCTTGGTCACGAACTGAAGAATACTGAGCACGATGAACAGAAGAGTGGTGAGATTGCCGACACCTAAAATTTCTCTTTGTAACACGCAGCTACAATCGTCACAAACGTCAGGTCAAACGTTAGAAAGCGCAAAGCCGGCAACCGTTGCCCACACCTTCTCTCTTTAACGACCAAAGATCCTACCCAAGAGGAGTCGCTTTCCTTTACGACCTGTAGGCGGCGTGGCCCACGCCATAACATTAAGGAGGTGAAAGTGCGGCGATACACAGATTATACGACACGCCGGCTTCCGTTCTGTTCGCAAAGCGCTCTGCCCAGTGCGGCCGTAAGTGTTTACACACGTGGCCAGCAGGCTCCACAAAGCGGAAAACCTCTCAGCACAGAGCATCTCGCAAAATAAAACTCAATTTACGCGCGCTCAACTTTTTTTTTTCATTTGGTTTACTGTATTTCTTTTTTTTTACTTTCCATTGGAAACGGTACCAACACCGCGATGTGTATACATGCGCCAAGTCTGGCCAAACAAGTAACTCGCTCAGTATCGAACGGATATTTAGACTGCGACGGGGTAGCAAGATACAGTGGCCACGTTTGTTCACGCAGCAAACAACGTTGCGGTTTCCTGTGTTCCGTCTTTTTTTTTAGAGAGGGAAGAACGTCTGCCACATGGCCGACAGCGTCTGCTGCTCGCATTTCGTAACGCGACGAAACTTAGGCACATCTCGTGAATGGAGCACGCAAGCGCGCTCGCACATATGGCCAAGGCGATAAAAGTGGCAGAATATAGTCATGTTTAAAGAGCCCCAGTGATTTCCTTCTAAGCGTGGAAGTCTTAGCTTTCTTACACCTTCAAGGGATATGGAACGTCATCAATGCATAATCAACCACAAAGCACAGCCCAGAAGCGGGCTACTTGGACCCTGTACTTTTGACAAAGGCTGCAAGTGCTTCTCGTAGTTGTCACAGCTGTAAACGCGACTAAATTGCAGTCTAAATATCTTAGTAAAACTTTGTCCTGCAGACTTTTTTTACCAAGCGACGGCAAAACAGATATCTTGAACTGTAATATGTCCGTCTTGGCAACTCACTCGAGTGCTACAGCTAAAGAAATCACCTTTAGGTCGCTTCATTCATATATTTATTTGGAGAGCCAGAAACGGAAGGTGCAATCACAGTGCACTGCACAGTGCAGCCATGACCCGAAGCACGTGTAATGTAGCTGTGTTTTTGAGGACGACATGATTTGGCTGGTTTTGGTTTATCGGGGTTTAATGTCCCAAGGCGACTCAGGCTATGAGAGACGCCGTAGTGAAGGTCTCCGGAAATTCCGACCACCTGGGGTTCTTTAACGCGCACTGACATCGCACATTAGACGGGCCTCTAGAATTTTGCCTCCATCGAAATCCGACCGCCGCGGCCGAGATCGAACCCGCGCCATGATTTGGCCTAGCTGCAGTGTGCTGTGCTGTGCTTTGCTGTGGTTACGAAAAAAATATCAGTCAGTCAGCTCAAAGCACCATTTTAGATAATGTCGATAATAACAGCCACTTTATACTGCAGTCTTTGACTACGGGACCTCCTTCAGTATGATATCGTTCATCTTATGTTGTATTTGAGTAGAAATAAAACCTGATTGTGATCCAGAGCTCCGCATACCCGACCAGAACAGTTGTCATCATAGTACTTGCCAATGTAAGAACAATCATATTAACTGCATTCGGATTTCTCACCCTAATTCCCTGTAACATCATCCTGCATAGAACAGCACATTGCTCGTGCCTCGGCGTTTCATGTACCGGCACCTAAGCGTAACGCGTGAGCGGAGGACATGGATTCCACTTTCCCTCTAGAATGATACCTTCACCTTTCCAGCCCAAAGTATACAAAAGCCGAAAGCGAAGAAGTCTGGGCAACTATTTGGCGCAGTGTTCCCATCACTTCGCTGCTTAAAGACCTGTTCCGAAGGTAGCACTTAAGCCTCGCGCCGAGATCATATTATAGTCGTCAGCCGCGTCGCCTCCGGTTTCGTGAAATTTGAAACCCTGCGCTCCTCAAAGCCGAGATCTTCATCGCATCGTGTCGACAGTCAGGTCCTTCTCGTGGACTTCCTGTTTAGATGCCACGCGGGGAGAGCGGTAGTGGCGACCAGGCGAGAAGCACGCTTGCACCCCGTGGCTTCTTCGGGTTCGGTGTTCTCCGCTCAGCGGGGATTCCAAGCCAGCGAAGAATCGGGGAGGAGGACGCTGGGCGGTGGAAAAAGGAAGCCGCTCAACCTCGGGGTTTTCGTGGAAAGTCTCGAGGGAGTGCTCACGCCCCTTCTTCGGAGTCGTTTACGACCGCTCGCTTGTGCCGGCGCTAAACGGTTCCGCCAGCGAGACCCCCGCCCCGGGTGTCTTTGGGGCCGTAATAAACGCCGACTGCCTGCAGACAGGAGGTGGCTGCCTGCTTGCCTGGCTACTGTCAAGGAGCGCGGCCGGTTTGCGGCTGGTCGAAAGAAACGGGTCGTTACGGCTCTTCCTCTGACTGCGGGCCCTTCTGACCATATGTCTTTTTTCTTTTCAGTCTGAGCGAAGAGTAGTCCTCGGGTATCTTGCAGGAAGGCTCGGTCAAGATTTGCCCAAGGTATATCCAGAATTCAGCTTTGGCCAGCCCGCCCAGAACAAGAAGCTTGCTCTTTTTCGCAAGATAAAACATTGTGAACTATATGAGTTCTAGGGGCCGAATTGTTGCAAAACTATCGCGCTGTTTACCGTACTTTTGGAGCAATCAGTAGGCGAGGACTCAAATAGCCCCCTTCTGGACTTCGACTATGTACGCATCCTAAAGGTATTAAACACGTAAGCGCCACAGTAGGGTGCACGTAGCTGAAATAAAGAAGAATGTCAAATGGGCACACTGGCGCATGGCGGCTATATTTTCCCCCGACCCTCCTCTGCATTAATGGCGCTTAGATTGCCAGGACTACTTCACGATGCCACAGGCAGCGAACACGGAGGCGACTGCGCTGACACGCGGCGCTCAGAATAAAACACACCAAAGAAAGAAAAAGGGAAAGAAAGAAAGGAAGAAAGAAGGAAAGAAAGAAAGGAAGAAAGGAAGGAAGAAAGATAGAAAGGAAGGAAGGAAGAGAAAGATACAAACAAAGAAAGGAAGAAGGAAAGAAAGAAAGAGGGAAAAAAGGAACAAAGAGAGAGAGAGATAGAAAAAAGAAAGCAAGCAAGAAAGCAAGAAAGATAGAAAGAAAGAAAGAAAGAAAGAAAGCAAGGAAGGAAGGAAGGAAGACAGAAAGAAAGCAAGGAAGGAAGCAAGGAAGGAAGGAAGAAAGAAAGCAAGGAAGAAAGGAAGGATGGAAGGAAGAGAGAGAAACAAACAAAGAAAGGAAGAAGGAACGAAAGAAAGAACAAGGGAAAAAAGGAACAAAGAGAGAGAGAGAGAAAAAAAAGAAAGCAAGCAAGAAAGCAAGAAAGATAGAAAGAAAGAAAGAAAGAAAGCAAGGAAGGAAGGAAGGAAGGAAGACAGAAAGAAAGCAAGGAAGGAAGCAAGGAAGGAAGGAAGGAAGAAAGAAAGGAAGAAAGAAAGGAAGGAAGGAAGGATGGAAGGAAGGAAGGAAGGAAGAGAGAGAAAGAAAGAAAGGAAGGAAGAGAAAGAAAGAAACAAAGAAAGCAAGAAGGAAAGAAAGAAAGAAAGAAAGAGGGAAAAAAGGAACAAAGAGAGAGAGATAGAAAAAAGAAAGCAAGCAAGAAAGCAAGAAAGATAGAAAGAAAGAAAGAAAGAAAGCAAGGAAGGAAGGAAGGAAGAAAGAAAGAAAGCAAGGAAGGAAGCAAGGAAGGAAGGAAGGAAGAAAGAAAGGAAGAAAGAAAGGAAGGAAGGAAGGATGGAAGGAAGGAAGGAAGAGAGAGAAAGAAAGGAAGGAAGGAAGAGAAAGAAAGAAACAAAGAAAGCAAGAAGGAAAGAAAGAAAGAAAGAGGGAAAAAAGGAACAAAGAGAGAGAGATAGAAAAAAGAAAGCAAGCAAGAAAGCAAGAAAGATAGAAAGAAAGAAAGAAAGCAAGGAAGGAAGGAAGGAAGGAAGGAAGGAAGGAAGGAAGACAGAAAGAAAGCAAGGAAGGAAGCAAGGAAGGAAGGAAGGAAGAAAGAAAGGAAGAAAGAAAGGAAGGAAGGAAGGATGGAAGGAAGGAAGGAAGAGAGAGAAAGAAAGAAAGGAAGGAAGAAAGGAAGAGAGGAAGGAAGGAAGAGAAAGAAAGAAAGGAAGGAAGGAAGAGAAAGAAAGAAAGGAAGGAAGATAGAAAGAAAGGAAGGAAGGAACGAAGAGAAAGAACCAAACAGAAAGGAAGAAGGAAAGAAAGAAAGAGGGAAAAAAGGAAGAAAGAGAGAGAGAGATAGAAAGAAAGAAAGAAAGCAAACAAGAAACGAAGAAAGATAGAAAGAAAGAAAGAAAGCAAGGAAGGAAGGAAGGAACTCGGACAGAAAGAAAGCAAGGAAGGAAGCAAGGAAGGAAGGAAGGAAGAAAGAAAGAAAGAAAGGAAGAAAGAAAGGAAGGAAGGATGGAAGGAAGGAAGAAAGAGAGAGAAAGAAAGGAAGGAAGAAAGGAAGAAAGGAAGAGAGAAAGGAAGGAAGGAAGGAAGGAAGAGAAAGAAAGAAAGGAAGAAAGAAAGATAGAAAGAAAGAAAGCAAGGAAGGAAGGAAGGAAGAGAAAGAAAGAAAGGAAGGAAGGAAGGCAGGAAGAAAGAGAAAGAAATGAAGGAAGGAAGGAAGGAAGAGAAAGAAACAAACAAAGAAAGGAAGAAGGAAAGAAAGAAAGAGGGAAAAAAGAAAGAGAGAGAGAGAGATAGAAAGAAAGCAAGCAAGAAAGCAAGAAAGATAGAAAGAAAGAAAGCAAGGAAGGAAGCAAGGAAGGAAGGAAGAAAGAAAGGAAGAAAGGAAGGAAGGAAGGAAGGAAGGATGGAAGGAAGGAAGGAAGAGAGAGAAAGAAAGGAAGGAAGAAAGGAAGAAAGGAAGAGAGAGAAAGAAAGGAAGGAAGAAAGGAAGAAAGGAAGAGAGAAAGGAAGGAAGGAAGGAAGAGAAAGAAAGAAAGGAAGGAAGATAGAAAGAAAGAAAGGAAGGAAGGAAGGAAGGAGGAGAAAGAAACAAAGAAAGGAAGAACGAAATAAAGAAAGAAAGAAAGAGGAAAAAAGGAAGAAAGTGAGAGAGAGAGAGAGATAGAAAGAAAGAAAGCAAGCAAGAAAGCAAGATAGAACGAAAGAAAGCAAGGAAGGAAGGAAGGAAGAAAGGAAGAAAGAAAGGAAGGAAGAAAGGATGGAAGGAAGGAAGGAAGAGAGAGAAAGAAAGAAAGAAAGGAAGAAAGGAAGAAAGGAAGAGAGAAAGGAAGGAAGCAAGGAAGAGAAAGAAAGGAAGGAAGGAAGGAAGGAAGAGAAAGAAAGAAAGGAAGGAAGAAAGAGAAAGAAAGAAAGGAAGGAAGGAAGCAAGGAAGGAAGGAAGCAAGGAAGGAAGAAAGAAAGAAAGAAAGAAAGGAAGGATGGAAGGAAGGGAGGAAGAGAGAGAAAGAAAGAAAGGATGGAAGAAAGGAAGAAAGGAAGAGAGAAAGGAAGGAAGGAAGGAAGGAAGAGAAAGAAAGAAAGGAAGGAAGAAAGATAGAAAGAAAGAAAGGAAGGAAGGAAGAGAAAGAAAGAAAGGAAGGAAGGAAGGAAGGAAGCAAGGAAGGAAGGAAGAAAGAAAGGAAGAGAGGAAGGAAGGAAGAGAAAGAAAGAAAGGAAGGAAGGAAGAAAGAGAAAGAAAGGAAGGAAAGAAGATAGAAAGAAAGGAAGGAAGGAAGAAAGGAAGAGAAAGAAACAAACAAAGAAAGGAAGAAGGAAAGAAAGAAAGAGGGAAAAAAGAAGAAAGAGAGAGAGAGATAGAAAGAAAGAAAGCAAGCAAGAAAGCAAGAAAGATAGAAAGAAAGAAAGCAAGGAAGGAAGGAAGGAAGGAAGGAAGACAGAAAAAAAGCAAGGAAGGAAGCAAGGAAGGAAGGAAGGAAGAAAGAAAGGAAGAAAGGAAGGAAGAAAGGATGGAAGGAAGGAAGGAAGAGAGAGAAAGAAAGAAAGGAAGGAAGGAAGAAAGGAAGAGAGAAAGGAAGGAAGAGAAAGAAAGAAAGGAAGGAAGAAAGATAGAAAGAAAGGAAGGAAGGACGGAAGAGAAAGAAAGGAAGGAAGGAAGGAAGGAAGCAAGCAAGGAAGGAAGGAAGGAAGGAAGAGAAAGAAAGAAAGAAAGAAAGGAAGGAAGAAAGATAGAAAGAAAGGAAGGAAGGAAGAAAGAAAGGAA
Organism: Amblyomma americanum; assembly: GCF_052857255.1. Lineage (NCBI taxonomy): Eukaryota > Metazoa > Arthropoda > Arachnida > Ixodida > Ixodidae > Amblyomma > Amblyomma americanum. Next base: position 168,480,084 of record NC_135501.1, on the reverse strand, counting down.
GGAAGGAAGGAAGATAGAAAGAAAGAAAGAAAGGAAGGAAGGAAGAAAGAAAGGAAAAAAGGAAGAGAGAAAGGAAGGAAGGAAGAGAAAGAAAGAAAGGAAGGAAGAAAGAGAAAGAAAGAAAGGAAGGAAGGAAGCAAGGAAGAAAGGAAGAGAGAAAGGAAGGAAGGAAGGAAGGAAGGAAGGATGGAAGGAAGGAAGGAAGAGAGAGAAAGAAAGAAAGGAAGAGAGAAAGGAAGGAAGGAAGGAAGAGAAAGAAAGGAAGGAAGAAAGATAGAAAGAAAGAAAGAAAGGAAGGAAGGAAGAGAAAGAAAGAAAGCAAGGAAGGAAGGAAGAAAGAAAGAAAGGAAGAAAGAAAGGAAGGAAGGAAGGATGGAAGGAAGGAAGGAAGGAAGAGAAAGAAGGAAAGGAAGGAAGAAAGGAAGAAAGGAAGAGAGAAAGGAAGGAAGGAAGGAAGAAAGGAAGGAAGATAGAAAGAAAGAAAGGAAGGAAGGAAGGGAGAGAAAGAAAGAAAGAAAGAAAGAAAGGAAGAAAGGAAGAGAGAAAGGAAGGAAGGAAGTGAAAGAAAGAAAGGAAGGAAGAAAGATAGAAAGAAAGAAAGGAAGGAAGGATGGAAGGAAGAGAAAGAAAGGAAGGAAGGAAGCAAGGAAGGAAGGAAGAAAGAAAGGAAGAAAGAAAGGAAGGAAGGAAGGAAGGAAGAGAGAGAAAGAAAGAAAGGAAGGAAGAAAGGAAGAGGGAAAGGAAGGAAGGAAGAGAAAGAAAGAAAGGAAGGAAGAAAGATAGAAAGAAAGAAAGGAAGGAAGGATGGAAGGAAGAGAAAGAAAGGAAGGAAGGAAGCAAGGAAGGAAAGAAGAAAGAAAGGAAGAAAGAAAGGAAGGAAGGAAGGAAGGAAGAGAGAGAAAGAAAGAAAGGAAGGAAGAAAGGAAGAGGGAAAGGAAGGAAGGAAGAGAAAGAAAGAAAGGAAGGAAGAAAGATAGAAAGAAAGAAAGGAAGGAAGGAAGGGAGGGAGGGAGGAAGGAAGAGAAAGAAAGGAAGGAAGGAAGCAAGGAAGGAAGGAAGCAAGGAAGGAAGAGAAAGAAACAAACAAAGAAAGGAAGAAGGAAGGAAAGAAAGAAGGAAAGAAAGAAAGAAAGGAAGAAAGAAAGAAAGAAAGAAAGCGCAGGCGACGATAAAAGTAGACCGTGGGTTCGTAGAGTCATCCAACCCTCAACTGGAGAAGATATATCAAAGGGCTGAGGTGAAAGAGAAAGAGCAATCGGCGGGCTCCGGATCAGTTGAGGCCACAAGGTCGCCTTTGTTAACCTGCACCCATACCAAGCGAGCTCTTGTATGAAACGTTCCCGAAGAAATGCGGCCACCGCAACCGGCCACCGCTCCACGCGCCCTCTATTTATATATACTAAGGAGGAAGGCGCCTCGACTTCACTTCGCTCTTGTATACAACCGATGCTAACGGCTTCGGGGTCGTGGTTCACGTATCGTGCGCTGGCCAAACCAGACGAGCGAACAACTTTCCTATATAGTACGCACATGGCATCCTGATAACCATAGCTCGCAACGAGCTCTGCCCGAAAGGCGGACCACAGCCGGGAACAGCTCCCCCGTAAGGAAGTCTCCATGAAGAGAGAGCACAAGCACGACGTCCTGTATTTAAAAAAGAAGAAACAAAAAACGACAGCCCGGACACACAAGTGCCATGGGACGCATAGAACGACTCATTGGCGTGCCGCTAGCCATCGTCTAACCTTGCGCCGGTGACTGGTCGCGGTCCAGATCAAGATTTCTCCGAGAAAATGAGCCCTCCGCGGCGCTATAACGCTCCAGTGCAGTGATCTTCAGGCGAGGGCGGCCCCTGCGTGTCTTGCAGCAATAATCTCAAGGCCTTACCGGCTTTGTCCTCGCCCCTCTTCCCCCTCTCGTGATTCCTCTTGTGGATGCTGTCTATCACGCTATTCGTTTAGCTCACCCCCCTCCCCTCCCCCCCTACATCCCCTTCACCCCCCACCCCCCTGGTTCCCAAGAGTGATGCCCTAAGGGCCAACATATGTCGGGACCAGTATCCCCCTTCAAGCAAACCATGCCTTGAAAGAGTTCATAGAGGACAGAGTTGTGGGCGACTGTGAAGCAAATAATGCCATCTATCAATCAGTCATTGGCTGATAGTCATGTCGTGGTGACCGTTCAGAATAGAGAGCTTTTATCGACAGCATAGTGGTCGCCGTGTTGGTGGACCATTATCATGGTGGAAGCAAGAGCGCATACTCTATTCCACTTATTGCCACGTTCTCCGATGTACAATGCATAAAATGTGGTTCCCCGTCATGACTCCCATGATGGGACGCGTGAGCCACCTGTAGTTTTACATATGCATGTCAATGTCGCTGCTTTAGAAGGTGTTGATATGTCTGGAAAACTAAAGCTTCTTGCGCCACAGCGATGATGAGGTAGATGTAAGACCGAGGTCTCATATAGACCATGGCTTAAACAAGGCGTCCATTGGGTGCTATCTTGCCGAGTTGAGGCTGTTTACCCTGAGACGCGAGCGAGTCAAGCGCACCTCGCACCTTACCTGCCGCGTTAATTAGCACTAACCCCCTCTCCTCCGTACTTGTTATAGCAGTAAATGCTACGCAGGATGAGAAAATCAGGCAGATCACGGCTTTCTCCTCACCTGGAGATGCTGACGAGCAGTGCATTTGATTACGCCAGCGAGGGCCGCGATTGCACAAACAGCGGGCTTCATTCGAATGGCACTAGTTCGGGGCGCACTCGGCGTGGAAAGCTGAACACGGAGAAAGAACAATCTAGAATGCACTAGTGAAAAAGAATGAGAATAGTCTAGAGTACACTGGTGAATTACATATGAGAACAATCTAGAGTACACTGGTGAATTACATATGAGAACAATCTAGAGTACACTGGTGAAAGATATATGAGAACAATTTACAGTACACTGGTAAAAGAGATTTGAGAACAGTCTAGAGTGCAGGTGGTGAAAGATATGAGAACAATCTAAACTACTCTAGCAAAAGAGAACATTCTAGAGCACACTGGTGGGACAGATTTGAGAACAGGCTAGAGTACACTAGCAAAATTGATATGAAATAATCTAGAGTACATTGGAGAAATAGATATGAGAACAATCTACAGCACATCGGCGAAAGAGTGAAAAGCCTTGCATTAAAAAGATTCAAAGGCTATAGTCGCTCTCAATAATTGGAGGGTGGCAGAGAAGGCGATGGGCAAGAAGTCGTGGTGTTCGCTGAAATATTGATAACCACGAGACTACGTATATAGAAGGCGGGTCTGAAGTGAGGAGCACAAAGAGGAAAACGAGATGAACGGCGCAACCTCTTTGGGGACCGTCCCCAGCCATTAGACCCATACGGGCGCACAGTGTCGTGCAGGCAACGCCGGCGCACGCCACGTATATATAGGGAGGGACACACGTCGGCGGAGAATGGGGATAGAAAGGAGATAGAAGGTCGAGTAATCAGAGGCGGCGCCCGGCTGTGCCCAAGGTGTTCCCTCGCCGCGGCCCGAGGTAATGATCTCGGGAAGCGGCGCCGCCAGCGCTCGATGGGACGCGCACGGGTCGGAGGTGGGACGCCCGGTAACGCAGCTCTAATGGCCCCAGTCACGACACCCTATATCCCGCCCGCCGAGATGGCGAGGGATAGAACGGGAAAACGCGTATCTTAGCGACGCCTTTCTTCCCCTCGTTGTTTTTCTTTTACTCTTTCGTTTCCTCCGTTTTTCTTTCTTTCTTTCTTTCATCCATTCCTTTGTGCTTTCTTTATTCCTTCCCTTCTTTCCTACCCGTTTCCTTCATTCTTTCGTTCTTTCTTCCGGCCCTTCTTTTCGTTAATTCATGCTCTCCTTTCCTCGTCTCACCCAACCTTTCGTGCCATCGTCCCTTACTTCATTATTTTCTCTTTTCTTTCCTTCTTTGCTTCTAGCCTGCTTTCTCGGGTCCCACCTTCCTTCATTCCTTCGCACGAAGCTATTCGTATCCTTTATTTCATCATAGACAGCAACGAAGGATAGCGAGGCGAATGTGTCGAGGTCTGTGGTCTTGGTCACCGCACAGCATCTGGTCTTTTCTGATCTGTTTGTCGACAGGGCGAAAAGCGTACCTGGAACGCAAACAGAACAATACTCTAATGAAAGCGATCGAAAATCGCCTTGCGCTAAATAATTGGAATCCCGTTGCATGCTTGCCGATTCACAATCGCTGAAATGCTAACGAGGAACGCAAATTGTTTCGTGATAACTAGTGGGCTGTATTTCTACAAAAACGACAAACGTACGCTGAATTTGTTTTTCGAAATTCGCTTTTAACCGGAAAAGGCCAGTGTTATTAACATTTACATGCCATAGCTTGCTGGTTATTGAGTACGAGTTACTATCGCTCACAACAGAGAATCAGCAAAGGATCGCGATGAGTGAACAGGACTGTTGAATTAATCAGTGGATGTGTATGCTTTGATTTCGTCTATAAAGTCTATAGACATTCTAAACACAAATCTTATTAAGTAGTCTGTAGGCAATACAAATCCTATAGGCAGTTTATAGATAATGTATAGAGTTACGGCCATAGACTTTAATGCACGTTGGTCTTTAGACTATGATTAGACAAAAGTAAATATCTATAGGAAGGCAATAGAGTCTGTAAGAAACCTATAGATAGTCTATAGACCATTTTTCTACGCAGACCTACTTCGTCACTACTTCGTCAAGCTTTATCTGAAAGCGTGTAGCGCCTTCTGTTCACTGAATGTCATCACGCTACAAGAACCTTTACTTTATTCATGATTTTTCGCACGGCATGTAAGGACAGTGATGTTTACAACCGTGACAAGCCACAGTAAACTCGAAACCATGCACTAACGTCTCGGAAAAAAAAATTGGCTGTGTTTTAGCTCTAGTTACACCTGGCGTGACGCGAGAGCTACATCTGGCAGAGTGGAACTCGCTCAGTCGAATTGCAAAGTCAGTCTCACCGCTCCGTTTCGCTGGGCGTTCTTTCTTCATCTTCGTCCCTGGACGGGGATTCCCTCTCTCCCCCTCTCCACTCCCCCCCTCCTCGACATGGCGCATGCGCACAGCTGTTGCAACTCGGTTCCACCCGCGCGCCACGCCGCCGACAGCAGCAGCTGCTCGCACCACGTGACCAACCACGTGACCAAGGCCACGGCACCGCCACGGAGCTCAAGGGGTGCCACGCTGAAGGCTCGAAGATCTGGCGAAGTGTAGCTCTCGCTACAAAAGCGTAATGTTCCGGCGTCCGCCATGGTTCAGCGGCTCTTTCATCGCTGCTGTCATCGATAGGACAACGTGATCGCAGGCCCACTGTCTCCTTCTGGATGTAGGCCGCGGACAAATCTTCATTCTTTACAATCCGAAACTTTGTAATTGTGAAGCGTTTGATGCTCTCACAGTTCGCTCCGCGAATTAAGGAGTCGGCAGTGCGTCGCAAGCCACAAGAACACTTGCATTTATCACGACCATATAAAGCTAGTCCGGCATTAAGGCGACTAGATTGGGAGGCCTGGTTCCACTTGCCTAAGCGAGCTCCCCAGTTTTTCCGCTTGTTCTTTTTCTCATTTAATTGGGCTTCTGCGCAACCAAGTATTTATAAATACACTTTATTTACGTTTTGTCTCACTGTACGATCACTTAACTTTCTGGCGGCTACTTTTTTTCTCACGGCTACAGCATTTCATAAGTCAACCACAACTCTAAATGGAACTATTGGAGAATTAATTACTTGTACATAAACTGGTTTGGCTAACAAACAAGCTAAGATTAACAATACGTCACTTTCGACCGCACAGGGGTGCAATGAATATGTAATTAATAAAAACGTTAGTTCTTCCACAGAAAATAATATTCGCCAAGAAAAGAAAAAAAAATTGTTGCTGTGAAATAAACAAAGGAAAAACTGCGCCGAATTTTCAGCATATAAAAACTGAAAATTAAGCTATATGCAACGAGAAACGGTATTACACCACCTGTAAAGGCGTACAACGAACGGTTACGTCACGATTTTAATATTAAAATTGTTTTTTGAGGAAAAAAAATGGACAATAATTGCCTCACGGACATCTCGACGGCACCTTAAGGAAAGAGGTAAAGAGTCTGGAAAGGCTTACAATTCAAGGTGCATATGCTGTCGGTTCAAATCCGTGACGTAAGCTAGCTCCCAACTTGCCTAGAACATGTAAGCTTTACGCAACGAGAAATCGTATGACACCACCCGGAACGCTGTACGACAAACGGCTGCTCACGACTTTGGTACGAGTGTAGTGGGGAAAACTGACGCCACATTGAGGCCAGCCAGTGGGCGTATATACAGACGAACGAAACACATGATTTTCATCATCATCATCAGCCTTACTACACCCACTGCAGGGCAAAGGCCTCTCCCATGACTCTCCAATTAACCCTGTCCTTTGCCAGCTGCATCCACCCTTTGCCTGCAAACTTCTTAATCTCATCCGCCCACCTAATCATCTGCTGCCCCGTGCTACGCTTACTTTCTCTTGGAATCCACTCCGTTACCCTTAAGGACCAGCGGTTATCTTGCGTTCGCATTACATGCCCGGCCCAAGCCCATTTCCTTCTCTTGATTTCGACTAGGATGTAATATGATTTTATTATCATATATATTGGAGACCACCGTAGAATATCTGATTTGGGTCCCAATTGGACTTATTTTTGGAAATGTGGCGGAGCGTTTGAAGGTTGCTTCACTTCCGCCACCGGTTGGCCCGGTATTGCACTGCCTCCGGGATCGGCCTGGGTCATTATACCGCGCGTCTTTTCTATCCTGTCTTTCTATCCCATCTTTGAACTCTCCTACTATCTGCACGTGGTAGCGATTGTGGCTCGGCTGGAGCCAGTGGGCAGGCCTGTGCACTTTCCTTTTCTTTCTTCCTGGCCACAACAGACAGGCATGATTTTTTCAAAATGGCGGTGATCGGGCGGTCGCTTGATGACGTCCCCCTATTTTCCTTGCCATCGCTGGGATTTTCTGTACCACCTGCGAGTACACACCCGCACGCAGGCACACACCACACACACACACACACACGTTATGTTTGCGAAACATAGCACACACGCTAACATAACATACTAACACACGCCGCCGGCTTTTCTCGTAACTGGGCTAGTAAATTCCAATTCCAGCCCCTAATTTTGTCGAAGATCCTATTAACGTTTGGGTCATGCGGCTAAAATAACACGCCCAAACCACTGCGATCTGTACTGGAAACAAGAAGAGAGCACTCAAGCATCGCAATGTCTGCCTTTTGTCCAGAATACTCTATCGGCTGCCTAAAACGAACACAGCATCCACAGTCCACGGCATCGACTCAGAGCCGTAACACTGGACACCGCTTTCTCTCTTTTAAACCGGGCGTTCGTAACAGCTTTCATAGTTAAAGAGAGGAGAACTGGAAGGGGACAGGCACGCAGCGATCGATGTGTACAGGCTTCGCACGGCCTGTCTGTACGTTGCTGCTGATGCAGCAACATCGGCAAAAACGCGCGGGTCTCTCCTCTCTGCAAAAGGTCCCCACTTCCACCGGCAGACGGCGCAATCGCGGCCAAGCAGCTAGACAGCTAGAGCGGCGAGAGAAGCAGACATGACAGGCGAGCAAGAGCGCAGCAAGTGAAGGCGCGCTGAGCAAACAGCGGGGCCCGTCCGGCCGACGCTCGCAGCTCCCGACCGAATAAGTGGCGGTGGCTGACGACGTGCGCCCATCACGCTCCATCTGCAGGCCGAAACAGGCATGGTGGCGAAAGACACGGCGTCGCTCACGCCTGTGGCGGTTGATGGGAGGGAGTGCGTCACCCTCTCCTTATTGCTGTGAGATCCACGCGGGTTTCATGGGCTCCACCGGACGGGAAGCACTGTGCTGTTTGCGAGAAGAAAACTTTCCCTTGCAAAATTTTTTTACACAGTCTATAAAGTCTATAGACCCTCTATAGACAAACTCTAAAGAACAGTTTATAGGCAATGCAAATCCTATAGACACTCTATAGACAATCTACAGATTTATGGCCATACACATTTAGTAGACTTCTGACTATAGACAGTCTACGGGCTATGAATAAACAAAAAGAGATATCTATAGGAAGGCAATAGAGTCTATAAGAAGTCTAGAAACTGTATATAGACCATTTTTGTAGCCGCCGCGATGGCTGAGTGGTTATGGCGCTCGGCTGCTGGCCCGAAAGATGCGGGTTCGATCCCGGCCGCGGCGGTCGAATTTTAATGGAGGCGAAATTCTAGAGGCCTGTGTACTGTGCGATGTCAGTGCACGTTAAAGAACCCCAGGTGGCCGAAATTTCTGGAGCCCTTCATTACGGCGTCCCTCGCAGCCTGAGTCGCTTTGGGACGCTATACCCCCTTAAACCAAATCTGTAGACCATTTGTGTAAGGGTTAGCAGTCAGCTTTACGAGAGACCAAGTCCCATAGACTTAGTTCTCTATAGTTTTTATCCTAGGTGTAGTGGTAAGGTTTATCCCTCATAGTACACAAGCTGCCGCGGTGGCTCAGTGGTTATGGTGCTTGGCTGCTAACCCGAAGGACGCGTGTTCGACCCCGGCCGCGGCGGTCGAGTTTCGATGGAGGCGAAATTCTAGAGGCCCGGTGTAATGTGCGATGTCAGTGCTCGTTAAAGGACCCCATGTGGCCGAAATTTCTGGAGCTATAAATATAAAACGGCCAAAAATACTGAATCATCAAAGGAGCAGCCATCACCAGAAAAAAATCACAAAGAAACACGGCAACACAGCTCAGATGCTTCCCTGATAGCCCAAAGAAGATGATAAAAAATCGGATTCCCTGCCAGTCAGCGTCACAGAAGGCTGGCTGATGCTAATTCTCTGGCACATTCGCTGCTGGTGACAATTGCGGCCTTCATGTTTCTGCGTCAGTCATATATGTCCGAAGGCTGAAAGAGCTTTTCCCTTTCTGTTTATGGCAATGAACTTTGTTGATTCTGGACAGTCCCACAAAACGTGGGACGGAAAGAACAGCTGCTAGACGGCAGTTTGCTGCTCAGTACAGCTGGACTTGTTCAGATGTTTTTCATTCCGTTTTATCCCGTTCCTATTGTTCGTCGCAACGACGAGTTTAGCAGTAGCGGCGTCGTTTGATTGAACGATGAAGAAATAAAGAAGAGAAAATTGAAGATAAATGCTGTCCCAACCAAGCGTCGGCTGTATTTGTGCATGTCGAACGTTTTGGACAAAAATGTTGAATATTGGAAAACTGTAACGTACTTTTATGGAAATACTGAAGGTAATGGTCCTTTCTTCCGATGTGTTGCAAAATCTTTTTTTTTTTTAAGTTTATCCGTCGCTAACATTAACTTCCTTAGAAAACCAAATGGGAATGCTTAACTTTTCCGTTCAAAGATGCTTTTGTCCAGAATTGTTGGGTATGACTGCAGCTACTCATTCCCTTAGAAGGACCACATGGCTAACCTGAGGAAACAAAGGACAGCCATAGAAGGACCGCTGTATAACTGATCCGCGTACAAAGCAGCCATCGGAAAAACGCCTCGTCATCAGCACCACGTCGTAAAAGCCCCAGCATTTGCTACGTTCCATAACCACCGCTGAATAAAAAACCCCATACCAAAAGCTCTGTGCCGAAACCCCACGTGCTATTTTGGGCACGTTGTCAGCATCTTCTACCCATAACCGATAGCATCATATCAGATCTTCTACCGATCATGCTCCAGCTCATTAGCCGCCATTTTCAGGTTCAAGGGCCCCCCGAGGACAAGTAGAACTTGGCCTCTCTCGACACACACACACACACACACACACACACACACACACACACACACACACACACACACACACACACACACACACACACACACACACACACACACACACACACACACACACACACACACACACACACACACACACACACACACCGAAAATGGAGCTTTTGCAAGCTAGACAAGACCAAAAAACAAAATGCAGATGTTATCACCGGTTGATGGACCGGATCCCGACACTACGCTACACTACAATTAACTTCAAAACAATGGCGACCCGTCCTTTTCAGTAAGGAGGTCACGAGTGTTATCTTTCTGGCGGAAAGATTTATAAACCCAATTTTCTCGCCGCTGAATGCGCCTTTTTATTGCCGGACATCAACACAGCCAGAAAATGCCAGGGAATCAATTTTTGCTGAGAACAATAATGGAATGGAGTTGTGAGTGCTCCTTGAAGATGTGATGACCAAATCAGAGATAAGCGGAAGTACTGTAGGATAAAATGGTCTTGTATTCCTTCAAATCGCGTACGAAAGGACACAAGCAAGGATGAGTAGAAGCCAACAACAGAAGTTATTTAGATAAGAAGTAAATAACATCGGGGGTCGTTTAAATGACTCAGTTGCCCCGCACGCATGAAACACCAGTTTTACAAAATCCCTATTTAATGAATAAAAATACGTCATCATCACTAGTACCACCTTCACCATTCAAGTCGTAATGAAAAGAAAAGTTTAAAAAACACACCCAAGACGTACAAGCAACCAACTTTTAAAGCTGTGCACGGTGATCTCAGAATATATTTAAAGGGAGACTGACGGGGAAATGATTAAGAGATCAGAACAACTGGGACAGCTATATTGTCGATAGCCAAGCGCGAATAAAAATGCTCCAGACCCGCTGCAGCATACTGTCTGGGCGCCTGACAACACCTACGCAGGCAAGTCGTATCGGGGCTTCTTAAGTATAGGCTTTCTGCAAATGTAGCGTGGCATTTGGTGAGGTCGATTTATTGCGGAGCTTCTGACATCAGGATTTCGCGCACCACTGAGGAGAATGAACAGTACGCATCCCCGCATAATTCATCTGGCCCGTTTTGTAACTTCCAAATATAGCTGCCTCCAAAACATTCGCAGTATTCACTCATTTCTCGATGACAGTCCACCCCTTTGACGCGAACTTTCTTGGACACGTCTACTGCATGAGTAGTGCTATACAATTTTCATAATCTGTGCGCGTCAGTTGTGGTAGCACCTGTGTGCACGTCATCCTGTTTATTCCACTCCATCAGCATCCATCATTTAAGCGGGTCAACTGAGACCCTCCACAGATATTTTCTGCCAGCCGCGATATAAGAGTCAAACCAGCTTCCCGACCCTGTTGTCTTCGAACGTGATCCCGATAAATTTACGAAACGGCTAGTCGCTCATCTCGTACTCTAAACTGCGGTTGTCACTCCTTTTTCATGAGTGGGCATTTTTCTTCTTTATTTGAAATGGAACCAATTGACTCAGTGCTTTGTACTGATTACTGATTTTGTTTTGGCCATCTGTTACCATGTTTTGTGCGCGTATATGTGTTACTCACCCCTCCCCGTTATGCAATGCCCCACCAGGGGCCTTTAAAGGCCTAATGAGTGGTGATGTTAATAAAGCTGTAAGATTTTAACGTAGTTACCTAAACCGAGTAGACGTGCAAAAGCATTTGCTTATTCTTCACTTCTTCTTTCTGGCATTTATCTGCACGTGCACGCAACGGCGTTCCTCGCTCTTCATCTCCACACACCCTCCCCACACTGCGGCAGCTGGCGCGACGCCCTCCTCCCAATGGCTGCAGCTGGCGCGACGATGCCCCGAACTTACCCGAGCTACCTCCCATTGGCTGCAGCTGGCCCGACGCTCCCCCGAACTTACCCGAGCTTCCACCATTGGCTGCAGCTGGCGCGACGCTCCCCCCGAACTTACCCGAGCTTCCTCCCATTGGCTGCAGCTGGGCCGACGCTCCTCCGAACTTACCCGAGCTTTCTCCCATTGGCTGCAGCTGGGCCGACGCTCCCCCGAACTTACCCGAGGTTCCTCCCATTGGCTGCAGCTGGGGCGACGCTCCTCTGAACTTACCCGAGCTTCCTCCCATTGGCTGCAGCTGGGGCGACGCTCCTCCGAACTTACCCGAGCTTCCTCCCATTGGCTGCAGCTGGGCCGACGCTCCCCCGAACTTACCCGAGCTTCCTCCCATTGGCTGCAGCTGGGCCGACGCTCCCCCGAACTTACCCGAGCTTCCTCCCATTGGCTGAAGCTGGGGCGATGCTCCCCCGAACTTACCCGAGCTTCCTCCCATTGGCTGCAGCTGGGCCGACGCTCCTCCGAACTTACCCGAGCTTTCTCCCATTGGCTGCAGCTGGGCCGACGCTCCTCCGAACTTACCCGAGCTTCCTCCCATTGGCTGCAGCTGGGGCGACGCTCCCCCGAAGTTACCCGAGCTTGCTCCCATTGGCTGCAGCTGGGGCGACGCTCCTCCGAACTTACCCGAGCTTCCTCCCATTGGCTGCAGCTGGGCCGACGCTCCCCCGAACTTACCCGAGCTTCCTCCCATTGGCTGCAGCTGGGCCGACGCTCCCCCGAACTTACCCGAGCTTCCTCCCATTGGCTGCAGCTGGGCCGACGCTCCCCCGAACTTACCCGAGCTTCCTCCCATTGGCTGAAGCTGGGGCGATGCTCCCCCGAACTTACCCGAGCTTCCTCCCATTGGCTGCAGCTGGGCCGACGCTCCTCCGAACTTACCCGAGCTTTCTCCCATTGGCTGCAGCTGGGCCGACGCTCCCCCGAACTTACCCGAGCTTCCTCCCATTGGCTGCAGCTGGGGCGACGCTCCCCCGAAGTTACCCGAGCTTGCTCCCATTGGCTGCAGCTGGGGCGACGCTCCTCCGAACTTACCCGAGCTTCCTCCCATTGGCTACAGCTGGGCCGACGCTCCTCTGAACTTACCCGAGCTTTCTCCCATTGGCTGCAGCTGGGGCGACGCTCCCCCGAACTTACCCGAGCTTCCTCCCATTGGCTGCAGCTGGGGCGACGCTCCTCCGAACTTACCCGAGCTTTCTCCCATTGGCTGCAGCTGACGCGACGCTCCCCCGAACTTACCCGAGCTTCCTCCCATTGGCTGCAGCTGGGGCGACGCTCCCCCGAACTTACCCGAGCTTACTCCCATTGGCTGCAGCTGGGGCGACGCTCCTCCGAACTTACCCAAGCTTTCTCCCATTGGCTGCAGCTGGGCCGACGCTCCCCCGAACTTACCCGAGCTTCCTCCCATTGGCTGCAGCTGGGGCGACGCTCCCCCGAACTTACCCGAGCTTACTCCCATTGGCTGCAGCTGGGGCGACGCTCCCCCGAACTTACCCGAGCTTACTCCCATTGGCTGCAGCTGGGCCGACGCTCCTCCGAACTTACCCGAGCTTTCTCCCATTGGCTGCAGCTGGGGCGACGCTCCTCCGAACTAACCCGAGCTTACTCGAGTTTCTCCGATCACACAAGACAACATGCTTCCTCGGGGTTGGTATGCCAAACAGTACAACTCCATACCTTTCGATACATGTGCAAGTGAATAGCTCCGAGTCTTGACCGCGGGCGCTATAGTCTTCAAAGGCTACAGCGTCACCTTTGACTGAGAGTCACCTTTGTCACTGAGAGGTGACAGTGTCACCTTTGACCAAACAAAGCACAGGTTGTTGTGCCGCTCTCTGAATCCAGTGTTCTGACCTTAAATATGCATGGTATATGTGCTCAGTGTGCTCTAAATGTGACCGTTTTTTTTTTGTTTAAGGTAACCTGCTACTATGCCCTTCCCCTCAGACTGGATCTAGAATGCAGGCGGCACATATCAGTTTGGTTAGCATTGGTCAATAGATAAGACACCACACAACGACACAATCCCGACAGCCAGGCAGAATGCGTATCTGAAGTGTTCATCAGCCGTCGTGTTTCACGGTTTTACTTGTCGAATAATTGCGCGAGCAAATTTTTTTTTATCGGTACGCTTGTCGTCGCGGTGCGTTGAATGCACAAAATATTCTTTCTTCGAAAAATACAATTCTGAATGAGCGCCACTTTGTTCATTGCGCTTTCTGAGAACAGTGCTCCATTGAGTGAGAGTACAAAATAGGAACCTCTATTCACCTTTGGCAACTTTCATTTCCAGATAACGGTGCTGCGATTACCAGGCTTTTGCTGGAAAGGGGAAAAAAGACCTTCGTTAATTCAGCAAAGTGCTCTGGGCACAGCTAAATTCGCGACGCGTCACGATACAAAATACTTTTTCACCCGAGGTCAGTGTCTAGTGTGAATAGCTTGGTTCAGCCCTGTTGGATGAATGCTGTAGTAAACGAGAAAACGCACTACTCAGCGAGTGATCGAATCATCGCCGAAGCTGAGGTGACGAAGTTCAAGCTTGTTGATGTGAAGGGACTTCCTCGTTACACTTCCGGGGTGAGACAGTGCAGCTGAGATCCCTGCTGCACCTTCGCCACCATACACACATATTACGCTGCGCTGACGGAGAAACCAAGTCATATGTGGTGCGGACTGATTGCCGTGGCATGCCTCGTGACGTGAGATCGAATGTATAGGATGCACTGGTAATATCTTCATTGGTAATCATTCTTTCTGGGTACTGTACATCTGTATTGTCTGGCTGTTTCGGTTTCTATGCATTATGAGTTGTTGAATAACTATTCCTAATCTATAACTTTATTTCCGCCGTGTGCATGGCTACTGTTTATTCAGCAGTCTAATATCCACGTCTACCAGCTCATAAAATTGAAGCTGTTGTATCAATTACATTTCATAACTATTGGAGAAGCCAGTATTTCTCCATAGATGACGCAGTGTTTCCCATGGTTTAGGTTCTTAAAAACATTTAGCAGGGTTTCGCAGGAACAGTGCCGCATCTGCAAAGGAGGTCAATGATCATGGCGTAGTTTTAACGCGGCGTACTGGAACGTCCACCAACCGAAATTCTCCAAGACGACATGACATCCCTGCGCCAGAAATATGACTTCGCGGGTTCTTAATATAGCTTTGGCCGTGGCGGGTACCTCCACACATGTCCGGCTGGTAAGAGACAGAGAGAGAGAGCAAAGGCAGGAAGGTAACCAAACTCGGGCACAGTTTGCTGTCTTACTCAGAAGTAGAGGCGTAAAGCCAGGAAATAAAGACAGCAGAGAGATGTCATATACTGTGCACGCAACAGAACGCGTCCGCCATTGAAACTGCAGGCGTCTTGGAAACATGTCATCTTCAAGCACGGCGCAGATGTATAGCACTCCCTCCTAGGACATTCGCCGAAGAGAATGGACGAGTGTCCAACAGACAGCGGTCCCAGGTGTGGAACGTCGAAGCAAAACCAGGTGCAAAGGCAATGTTGAGTGTTTTCCTGCCAGCCTTAGCCTTCGCTCACTTGAATGTCCGCCGTCCATTCATAAAAGAGACCTCGACCCAACCGCAGGCGACACGATAAAGGCGCATCGTCATTCAAGAGGTACGAAGGAGACAAGTTGTTACGCGTCCCTTCTTCAAAGCCAGCCTATGCAGAAAAAGACATTATATAGTAGGCAGTTGTTGACAACGGTATCTGACAGTGGGAAGTTTTGTCAGCGAGGCCGTTACCAGATAGCCTCAAGTGAGCTCGCAGCCCTGAAAAACTATGACGGCGGCTGACATGATCACTATGATATCATGATCACTATGATCTCATGTGATCACTATGATCACATGATGACATGATCACTAGGATATAAAGTTAATTTCGGGCTTTTCTTTCATCGGGTGTTTCCTTTCTGATGTCGAGTCTGCATCTCATCAAGCGCCATGAACAGGAGCAGCAAAATAGAATGCGTCTAATATCCCTCATCAAAGCAGAGCAGGTTTCCTGGCGGCAACTTCAGACGGGGACATTCCTAAATCCTTATATCTACTCCTTGATGTATCCCGCGGAATGCAATTCCCGCTGCACACACTGCGATCATTCTAAACCAAATCTCCATCACATCCTATTCGAGTGCCCAGAGGACACACCACCTCTGAGCTTCCAAATCTCAAACCAAGGTCGGTGGGAGACTGCGTTGATCAGCCGTGACCCGGCGGTACAACTCCGGATAGTGGGTTAGGCCTTCTAGGTCGCCAAGAAGCATGGTCTTCAAGCCACCTAGAGCCGTCGCGAGGGCCCACGCACCTGTCTAAGCATCATCCCTAACCCCTACCCCACTTTGTCATATGACCAAAAAAAGTTTGTTCCTCCTCGTAATATGCACTCGTACTTTATAGCGCGAAGGAGCAAGCTATAGAACATCAGTTGTTAGAAGAAGGATATTTCGCTGTAGCTTGCAAACCACGAGCAAGGTACAGAAGGCTCTTCGGGAGAAACAATCAGACATTTTAGCCACCATGAGCTGGTGCCTCTATACGTGCCAATTCAACGAAATTCAAACGCACAACAGACTCTAAGAAGAGTGAAACTCCCGCCTCTCTTCCTGCCACAAAATGTGGAAAACCGCGTACCGCCACGCCATTCCAGCACGAAGGAAGTATACCGCGCCTTTCTGGCGTGCTGTACTGGGGGAGGGGGGTGTTACAGGGGAGGCCCCGCACACAACACGCGTACTCCCGCAGGCGCACGTCGTCTTGCTCCCGAGCCCATCCTTTGTTTGCCCACTTTCGGGAAAGGCGGCTCCGCGCTGTACCCCGGCCGACACACGCACACACAGGGCTTGCGGTGCATTCGGGCCTCGGCGGACATTATGGGATCCCGGAGCGCGTCCGCTCGGCCAGGAAACAAAAACCCGATGGAGATCAATAAAAAAAGCGAAGAATAGGGAGAGAGGGAGAGAACTAAGCGGAGGACCGAAGCGAGAGAAAGGGAAATGAAGGAGGAAAGCGTGCTAGAAGAGCGAAACCCAACACCGCCGCCGCCTCCGCCACTGCGTCTCTTCTGCTTCTGCAAGCACCGTCGTTTCACCGCGGCCGGAGCTGCTCCCGCTGCTATCCTACTGCGACGTCCGGCGACGGGGACTGTTTTCTCTTCTCCCTTCGTTCCTTTCTTGCCGCTCTTTCATTTGCTTCCTTTTTTCTTTCTTTCGTTCGTCATTTAGCGCTGTCTTCCTCGTCGGCTGCTCCCCCTCTTGCCCACCTTTTAGTTTACGGCGCTCTCCCTTCCCAGTCGTTCCCCTTAGCTTTGTTTTTTTTTTTATTCTCCGACAGTTTCCCTTCGTCGGCGTCTATTATTGCTTTCTTTTGTCTCTCGTCCCATTACCGACGAGGCTGGCGGACTCAGTCCGGGTCAGAGCCACGTGTTCGACATACAAAGGGAGAACCCTCTCCTCATTTTTCTCTCCTTCGCTCACTCGTTCCCTACGTCGGCGGCTGTCGCCCTCTTTGGTTCACTGCGCTTCGCGAAGCCGCCCGGTTTTTCCGTCGGTTCTGGTTTTTTATCCTTTTATTTTATCTCCTTTTATTTGTTTTCTCCTCCTCCCCTGCTTTCTTGTCTCATCTGTTTTCCTTCCGCCCGCCCTTTTTCCCCTTTTTCCACGCCTTTTTCGTGTTCTGCCCCAAGATGAAAGAACGTTGTGGCAAAAAAAAAAGCGGAAAGATTCCACCGAGGGAGTGTACAGTGGTTCGTGTCGCCCTGCAAGTTGTGGCCTTGGTGCTGTGAGCCCGGTGCGGTTGATTAGGCCAAGCCCATTCAGTGCACGGATTCTTAGAAAGTGAAAAAACACCGATGTCTCTGCTTCTATTCGCAGCGGAACTACAATCCTGGGGTCGCTTATCCTGTGTGTGGGCGTTCATCCAGCCCGGCTTCAAATCAAAAGCATCTTCTATTACAGCTTCTGGACATCAGGATAAAGGATGCTGACCCCCTCTAATGCAGATAGTAAAGAGTACGACATGAGAGAAAGTTCTCTGAAGTCGGCGTTCCCTTGGTCTGGTCATCTGGCCTTTGTTTTGTGCGGTCTTTCGTTTTGGAGCGTAGCTGTTAAGCACCAGTTCCGGTGTTCTGCGTCGTAGTCGTCAGCGTTGTCGGGGTACACACGCCACCTCACAGGCGGCGTGTGTAGGCGTGTGACAGGTGTCGTGTTGGCAGGTTCTAGCAGAGCGAAGCGACACCTGCCAAGGCGAGAGCGCAAGAATGGGCAGTCGGAAGGCGGCTCCCGCGAGAAGATCCCGGAAGTGTGACTAGCGGCGTAACTTGTCACCTGCTAGTCGTGGCAGGTGCCGTGAAAATAGGCGAAGACCTGCGCTCAAATTTCGCATTACCGACTACCGTAATCGCTTGTCCATTTTTTAAACATACATAACTGCAGTCAACAGGCAGGCATCTATAGAGGCACCCGATATCCCCGATACCACAAAATCTAACCGGGCATTGACTCACAATTTAACACTCTTAGGTACAGAACATCGTTTTGTAAATGCCCAGCAAGAATATTGCTTCAATGAACTCTAGGATGATGCATGGTTACCGGATGTTCGAGTGTCAAACCCGGCACTGTGGGTTATGATCGTGGGTTATGATCTGTGGGTTATGATTCACTTTAGCATTACCCGTCGAAGTGTGTCCGTCGTGGCCGGGTTCGAAACCAGTGACATCGTGCTCCATTCGTCCACCATTTAAATCAAGGTAGAATTTCTGAGGCCGGTGGTTACATCTACCTGCAAGAAGATAAAAGTGCTTCCGTTTCTTGGACCACTACGCCAAAGGATATTTTAAAGCTTCCGCTGTCAACAAAGCCAGAGCTGTATTTACGTGTACAGTCACCGTCAATTTGAAGGTGATAGCACTTTTGTGCCGGCCGACGAAAACAAATAAATTTCTATTTTTTTTTTGGAAAGGCACAGTCTTATTTTTCTAAAGATATGACGGGGAAGGATACTATGAGACGAAATATTCAATTAATCCCACGCATTTTGTTCGGTCTTCTCTCCTCATTAAACTGTGTGGCGGAGCAGTTTATTCAATTCGATTTTTATTAAAGTATAACCTTTATAATGATTCTGACTGTGCCACATTTCAATCACGAACGCAGAATTAGTTGCCTCGGATTACAGGCTACGTGTTTGAGCCTGGCATGTATGGTGTTGTCAAAGAAATAAATTCGGTACAGCTCAATCCGATCTTAATTTACAACTTTGATGCAGTGAGCTAAGCGAAACGAGAAATGAAGATTACTTGTGTACATCTCCCAGTGACCGGCAACAATTAAGGACACAGATCAACGATGAAGTCGCGATGGCATCAAGAAAAGCTCGCTTTCATCACGGAACCATTTCATTTTCAAGTATACGCCGTCTGTTACAAGGCGAGGGAGGCGGGGCACGATGACGTCGACGGCGCCTCTTCAGCTGTGCTTCATATGAAATGCAACACTCAGAGTGCAGTGTTTGCTAAATCTGGAATCATGGGCAAGGTCAAGGGCGAGCGATCTATACTTACCAAGACGCGCATGAACACTGCGAACGTTGTGTCAGGACCTAAGGGAACCCGCTATTGAAATTCTATGATGGCCAGGAACGACTTTCCGACTTCCCCCTACTCATGCACTGACATTCTAGCGCCAAGAATCCTAGCTCCTCGGTCATTAGGGAGCCGGATTAATAAAAAAGAAGAAGAGGAGGAACAGAGATGGTTTATGCATCGGAAAAAGAACGAAACCCTCGAATTCCTTAGCTTTTCGTTGCGGAAGAAAGAGCGTTGACGGCGAGGAACTTGGGGGAATTCTTTCCGTGAAAGGCTTGCCGTGTGTGTCACTCGTCGTCACGGAGTGGCGACGATGTACTATGTATACTACTTTCGTAAGTTGCGCTGTCAGCTCTTTCTTTTACTGGGGTATCTGAATCCTCCTCATTTGTGGGCGCGCGCGTGGCCCGCCGCTTGGAGACAAAACGTTCCTCTTGAGGCCACCGGGGACATCCGAGGACAACCGGGCCCCGAAGTCTAACCCCCTCTTGTCTCTCCTTATTTTGGTTCGCTTCTTGTTTAGCGCAGTTCTTATTTCTGTTTTCGTAAAAAAAGCCTTCCTACAAGACGTATCCATCCCTTTCCACTTCGGCTTCTCTGCGCCTCTTTCAAAGACACAGCCTCCTGGTCTCTGGTCGCCGCTCCTTCTGGGAAGAACAAACCGAGTGCTTTGTACCACACGCTCTCCTCACGGCGCGTCCCGAGAAGTTTGCCCGCCCCCGCTGTTGCAGCGGAGACAAACACAAAGATTAAAACCATTAAAAAAAAACGCATATATATCGCGCAGAGAACGGGAGACCTCTGTGCAGGCAACCCGCGGCACTTTGCAGTTTAGGTTCTTGCCTAAACGTACGCTCCGCATGCCTGTCTGCGAAGCGCCGCAGTCTTCAACGCATGGACCTAGTTTCTAGTTTCTAGTTTCTTTGTTTTTGTTTTTTCAACTTCTCTCTCGTCTTGTCGGTGGATTCGGCCTGTGAGAGCTGGCACATGTCGCGCACATGTGCGACCCGCAGTGTGTTACCCCCCGCACACACGTACACTACTGGGCTAAACCCCCGGAGCAGGCAGCTAAAGAACCCCACGTCGGCATACGCTGAGTCCGTGGGTAAAAGAAGAAAGAAAGGGAGACGCCATATTTCCTCCTCCTCCCTCTCTCAAGAGACGCGTTTTGAAGACCAGCAGGGGTTGGGGTAAGACGTGCGACCCAAAAGCGCCAAGACGTTTAACCCGAGTCTGGTTGACTGCCGAAGCTGCGCTTATACTCCGGAACGGGATGCTGTGCTAAAGGCACGCGAATGAGGAGAGGAGAAGGAAGAAGAAGGGAAAAGGTGGGAGGGTAAAGATCGCTCGACTTGGGTCATTCGGGAAAGAAGGTTCGAGAGGAAGGCGCGGCCTGCTGCTGCTTGTGGAATGCGCCGTCACGTATTGCTATGCCTGGATCTTCAGCGCGAGCCACAGTGTTGGTTTTCGATAAGTTGGGTATTCCGTGTCACCGCTCCTCGCCAGCTCTCATAATGCAGTCCTTCCTCTACATCGAAAATTGCTTGTACAAGACAAAGCGCAGATTGATTTTACAAGTGGTGGAAGCGTCGGAGGTGGCGGGCGGTAAAGAAATTCTCCCTTCCTGGTCGTGACTTTTCTTATGTGACAAATAAAGAAATTAAATACAGTCAAGTGTCTATTTATAATGCTCTCTCGGAGCACAATACTTTTGCACATAGTGACCACCAACACATATCACTGTCGATATTGAGGGACGCTCTTTGGTATCACGAAAGCAATAGCTCCCAAAAACGGCTATAAAAATTCTAAAGGATTTCTTCGGTTTATCGGGGTCAGAATCGGCTCGTAATGAAGCCTTTTTTTCTTTTTTTTCATCTCGCTTCGCCATACGAAGAGGGGTGCCTTGCGATCTACAGCCATATAGTAACCGAACAAATTCAATCTCAAGAGCAAGGGTTCTATCAGAAAAAAAAGAAATATTAACTTATCTTAACTGATGTCTTCTCGAACATTATGATGGTCTATATGGTCTCATACGAGCTCTGTGGTTAACAGCTGACTTTGGCGGGCGTCGGTCCTCCCACAAATCGCTGACCAGACGGCGTTAAAGGTGAATGATCATTCCACATCTATTTTAAAAGTAAATCAACGACTCTTTCATTCTCGTGTCAAATAAACGTCGGAAACGAACAAAAAAACGTTAAGATCATGTTGTGAAGCCCCTTATAGGGAGCCCTGCAGCCTTGCAACAAAGTGGCAGTGTGAAGAGTAAAGTTGTTTGATTTCTTTTTACTATTGAATGGGACATGAAACCTCTTACACAAAAGTCATAAAAAGAATCCAAAAATGGAAACAGTAATCAATTGATAAGCTCGATATAAAAAAATTGCAAATTTCATACCACGAAAATTCATAGCAGTTTGACGTATAAAACTATTAATTGCATAATTAAATAACTAAAGTGCATTCTCGATCCTGGTAATCCAGTATCCATACTGCTTTCACGTGTAATGCGCATTTGGCTAGACGCTAAGCCCCGCCGCGGTGGCTCAGTGGTTAGGGCGCTCGACTACTGATCCGGAGTTCTCGGGTTCGAACCCGACCGCGGCGGCTGCGTTTTTATGGAGGCAAAACACTATGGCGCCCGTGTGCTGTGCGATGTCAGTGCACGTTAAAGATCCCCTGGTAATCGAAATTATTCCGGAGCCCATCACTACGGTACCTCTTTCTTCCTTTCTTCTTTCACTCCCTCCTTTATCCCCTTACGGCGCGGTTCAGGTGTCCAACGATATATGAGACAGGTACTCCGCCATTTCCTTTCCCCCAAAACCAATTATTATTATTATTAGAGCATGCCAGCACATGCGCATCTATCTGCTACACATTCGATTGCTGCCAATTATCTAAAACCTTTTCAGAAGGAAATATTTTCTACCGTTTATTCTAAAAAAAAAAACCGTACAGTTGAAACCATTTTCAATCCCCCTAAGGTTCCGCTGCATCTCTTTAGGCTCGCAAACAGTCCAAGCCGTCTTTCGTTTGGAACCGCTGGCCCAACACTGGCGCACATCTGCTCGCATTATATACATACTCAATGACAGCGGATAACGCCCTCCCCCTGCTTCAAACCCAAATGGACGGTCAACTTGGGCCCCCAAAAAGACTGTTCGCTAAGTACCCGGTAGCTACTGTTTGCCAGTCTGGAAGTTGCGAGTGTATGTGTGTGTTTACCTTGGGCGATACGAGTGCTCTGGTCCTCGAGGTTTACACTGAAGCCACAAGGAGTGTGTATACATGCAGAAGGAAGGCGCAGCTTAGAAAAAGTCGGACCCGGAACATCTGTTCTCTCGCCCTGAATGGGAAGTGAGTGGACGCAGGACGTTAGAGCAAAGCAAAATGTAGAGGGGAAAAAAAGTGATGGTCGATCGTAAGAAACAATGCGGAGAAGCTGCTACCGCAGGGGTGCTTTTACCTTTTGTCTCTACGCTGATCGCCTTCCCATGGCGGCTTTGAATGTGTTTTCGCAGTAACTTTTTAAAGCGACACTGCAGTAGTAGTGTTATTCCTTAAAATTGCGGTGTCGGCGTGTTCGAGCAAAGTTACGAAGCCTCCCCCCGCCAGAAGCGCCACCCACGCAAAACCACGCACCTCCACCATTAATCAGCCACCACCCAACAGCAGCCCTTCAGAGGAGCCCATCGCTCACCCGCCTCCATTACCCACCACCCACTTCCGCCTTGAAATTGCCTCCTTGAATTTAATTTCATCGTCACATACAAATTCATTGCACTGCTTCATTGCTCCAAATTCTTCGCTCTCACCCGCCGGTGCCTGAGTGTTGTGAAGGATGGGCTGTAGGGGAGGTTTTTTTTTAATTGGTTTCGGGGGAAAGGAAATGGCACAGTATCTGTCTCATATATCGTTGGACACCTGAACCGCGCCGTAAGGGAAGGGATAAGGGAGGGAGTGAAAGACTAGAGGAAGAAAGGGGTACCGTAGTGGAGGGCTCCGGAATAATTTCGACCACCTGGGGATCTTTAACGTGCACTGACATCGCACAGCACACGGGCGCCTTAGCGTTTTTCCTCCATAAAAACGCAGCCGCCGCGGTCGGGTTCGAACCCGGGAACTCCGGATCAGTAGTCGAGCGCAATGTAGGGGAGGTGAATGGCGTTTTCGAGGGTGAAGGCTTCATTTCTTTGCTCGCACACGCCTCTGGAGGCTTCACTCCTTTACTCGCGCATGCCTCTGGATGCTTCATTCCTTTGCTGCCGACGTCTCTGGAGGCTTCACTCCTTTGCTCGCACACGCCCCTGGAGGCTTCACTCCTTTGCTCGCACACGCCCCTGGAGGCCTCACTCCTTTGCTCGCACACGCCTCTGGAGGCTTCACTCCTTTGCTCGCGCATGCCTCTGGATGCTTCATTCCTTTGCTGCCGACGTCTCTGGAGGCTTCACTCCTTTGCTCGCGCATGCCTCTGGATGCTTCATTCCTTTGCTGCCGACGTCTCTGGAGGCTTCACTCCTTTGCTCGCACACGCCCCTGGAGGCTTCACTCCTTTGCTCGCGCATGCCTCTGGATGCTTCATTCCTTTGCTGCCGACGTCTCTGGAGGCTTCACTCCTTTGCTCGCGCATGCCTCTGGATGCTTCATTCCTTTGCTGCCGACGTCTCTGGAGGCTTCACTCCTTTGCTCGCGCATGCCTCTGGATGCTTCATTCCTTTGCTGCCGACGCCTCTGGAGGCTTCACTCCTTTGCTCGCACACGCCCCTGGAGGCTTCACTCCTTTGCTCGCACACGCCCCTGGAGGCCTCACTCCTTTGCTCGCACACGCCTCTGGAGGCTTCACTCCTTTGCTCGCACACGCCTCTGGAAGCTTCATTACTTTGCTGCCAGACGCCTACGCCACGATTTTGCCGAATGGCACTTCTATACTGCCGACACTACTATACTGCACTACAATAATGCGCTTGGAAGCTTGGCGAGGACCTGGGGCATTCTGTGTGCACGCCGTCATATTGTTCCAGGTAGGATAAGCTAATGTTATATAATGCTTTATTTACCCACATATCAGTTCCTGTGGCCTTGTGTGGGCACAACTTCGAAGACGAACATGCATCGGCTACTTTTAATGCAAAAAAAGCAATCCGTCACATTGCATGCTTGCAGTATGTGCGTACACTACACTGTCCTTTTCAATGTTTAATAGTATACTTCCTGTACTTCGTCACTACCGGCTCAGCCTAGGTATTAAGTACAAAAGCTCGCTTGCTAAATCAAATAAAAGCTTTCTCGCGCTGTGCACTGCGAAACAACCTCTGGAAGTGCCCAAGACGAGACAAATCCATGCTTGGCTAATCACGTATTTGCGTACAAATAACTGCTTTAAAGGACTATAACATTATTTGTCGATATTATTAAACAGACTGGACGACACAAACGTACGCATAAAAAGCACCTATAGACCAAAACTTATGAAATATTTTCGAAACAACGAAGGTTTTCTATTATGATTAAACAGCAGTACTGTGTTTAAAGCATGCAGTAATTAATTAGGAATGAGCTTATAAGAAAATTTTTTAAAGGTGGAGTTTACTGTGAAAAATGCATGTATATAAGTTTGTGGTTCCATTTGTTAAGTGTCTAGTTGCTGCGCTTTGTATAGATTTTCTGCATATAGTGTATAGATTTCTTTTATACGTATATATGTGTGGGAATAACTCGACATAAGTGCTTTAGGCTGTATGTGTATGCAATTATTTTATTCTATTTTTGTTCTCTAAAGCAGTATGTGCTACAGAAAACAATGCCAACTTTTATAATAAACTGTGCATGCGAACGTATGGAATTTAACGTACATTTCACTGTAGCAACGTGCTGACATTTGCATTTGTCGTGCAGCTATAAAGCAAAAGCGCATAGTGTTACCTTCGCTATATTTCGTTCCTGAAGCATTTGTAACCGCTGTACCCTGCCAGCGAGTGAGGCAAAGGCCTTTCAAGCTGCTTACATTGCAGGTTCCAGTCCGTGTGCTCGCAGCTTTCTGCACGGGAAGAGAGACAGAAGGGGGGGGGGGGGGGGGCGTTATTGACGGGAAAGGCAGAGAGGTTGGCCAGAAAAATAAATATCTGGCCTGCTGCTCTGCACTGGGGAACGGGAAGAGGAGAAAAAAGAGGATCAAGATGGGGAATGATGATGATGTGAGGAGGCAGATGAAAACATACATAAAAAACAAGGCACACTGGAAGAAATTCCGAATAAAGTGAGTGCGAACGGTTAATAATGGATCTTTAAGTGGCAGCACTGCAGTTCGTGGGGCACGGTATATAGCTGAACATTCCTGTGGAACCTTTACCACCTGAAATGCCCAAAGGAGCACTAAAATTGCATATCACACCGGCTTGTCTGCATTTCGCCTCCACCAAAATACGGCCGCCGCGGCACGGATATCGAAACCGTCTCGTGAGGCGTTGAGGCTGGTCGAGAGATCGGCTCTTCTAACGCATATACTCGAATGAATCAACTTCAGGCATATATAATATACAACACGCGCTGGATCTCAAATAGCCCTGTGGATATAGAAGCAACACAAGCCCAATTATCATAGGAATCACGAGAAACCAAGCTTCGGGCCAGACACTCGCTGGGTACACCCGACGACCTACGACGGCAACACTCAGATGGACGATCGGAGAGTCGTGATTGGACACTCCTCTCGGAGTCGGCGGTGTTTGTTACGCAGATGGGAGGGGAAGAGATGCGATGCACGATATATCCACTCCCCATCCCTGCGCATTGGCCTTCTCCATCTCTCTGGGTTGGCGCAGCCGCGTTGCGAATTGTTGCTGCTGCCGGGCGCACAATTAGTTACGTGCACTGCTGTTAGAAGCCGGTGCTGCAGCTCGTCCAATCAGGAGAGTCTCATGAATCACACCACCACTGTAAGCATGAACCTCTTTGTGGCTACCCGCCTTAGCCACTTTTTCCCTTGAACCCCGAAACGGCTATTGCCGAGTTCTTGCACAAACCTTTCTTTGCGTCAGGAGCAGCTGCAAGGTCGCTGTTCACATCTTTTCTTTTTCAAGAAAATCTATCAGCGCTTAATGACTTTCTCAGGATGGGTTTCGAGAACTGCCATCCTTCCATTGAGGCTACTAAGCTAAGCATGGGAGGCTGCTAACTGTAAATTCTCGCTTGTTATTGACCAGCGTGGTGGAACTGACCTTGACTGCCCCAGTCAGTGGACAACGCAGTCAGTACAGTACTGTCCGGACTACCACGCATCGGCCCCTCATCCCGAGATTGCCGAACACTGGACTAACAAGCACTGTTCTGCCACATAGTGAGCTAACCATAGTTCTCTACCGTGGACTACGCATTGCAGGGCACACTGGACTAACCAGCACTGGTGTA
The DNA here is from genome assembly GCF_052857255.1 of Amblyomma americanum. Classification (NCBI taxonomy): domain Eukaryota; kingdom Metazoa; phylum Arthropoda; class Arachnida; order Ixodida; family Ixodidae; genus Amblyomma; species Amblyomma americanum. Next base: position 168,453,360 of record NC_135501.1, on the reverse strand, counting down.
ACACGCACTAGGTTACACTCTGGAGGGAACACTGGACTAACCAGTTATTATCTACCACGTACTGGGCTAGCCAAAGCTGTACTGTCCTATCCAGCACTGTACTACACAGCAGAGGGGAGACATTGGTTCCTAATCACAGGGGTAGCAACAATAAATGCACTGCCCTACCCTGCACTGTTCCGCACAGTGGAGGGAGCACTGTGCTACCTAGTACCACCCAGCAACGGACTGCACTGCACTGATGGAATGTGCACTTGAGCAACCACTGGACTACGAGGCTTACATCTGTGCTGCACGGAACTCCGAGGACTGCGATCGTGGCTGCGCGGGAGATGCCCTCCCGAGCCGTGAGTGAGCCCTTCTCATCTTATGCGCGAATAAGTGCGGCGGCCCCGCGCGCCTCTCGATAACGAGCAACAAACTCGAGAAATCACGACGCGAGCAGCGATCGAGCCAGCCGAGTGAGTGTCTAGGGTGTTTCGCGCCGAGCGCCGCCGCGCGCCCATTGGAAGGGGAGATGGCGGCATCGTTCGCGCGTGGGGTCGTGACGTTATCTTGTTTCGCGCGTGAGGACACGCTTCTCGTTCGCCGCGCGTTCCTCGGCGCGCACGATGGAAGGGGGGGATTGTGTTTGTGTGTGTGCAGCTCCGAGGGCCGGTTTCCGCTTCGTGATTGGCTCTGGGGCATTCTGCCGCGAGCGAGCCACGTCATGCCCTTCTTTGCTCGAGCAGCGCAGGTGGAAGAGAGAACGGGGAAAAGGTAGAGGAGAAGGGGCGTTTCTAGCCGCCATATTTGTTTCTATTCTTGAAGGAAGATGATGAAGCCATCTTTCATCTACTCTGAATAATAATATGCTGTTTTGACATTTACATTTTTAGACTCATAGTCCAACGGGCCATTTTATCCAGCGTAAGCGGTGTCTCTTCGAGCGTCGTATATCTTAGCGAAAACCTTCCGCGTTAACTCGCTAACGAAGGATACAGCGTTATCGAGGTGAGCGTACAGACCAAGCATACAGGCCGTGCCGGCCATGAAGGGCGGACGCTCACAAACATGTGCCGCCATCTGGTGAGTGATCCATGGACCGGGACTACAAATGCGCAAGTAAAAAGTGCGGTATAATTGTCTCCGCCGTTTTTCGGAAGGCTTCAGTAAAACCTACTAACTTTAAATCAATAGAAACTTGTCGTTCTACAAGCTTCGAATTCACGCTGCCGCTATGAGAGAGGTCCCAGCAGGGCACAAACATCCCAGCGACGTCCCGATTGAGTCTGAGCATCCACGCCCATAAGCGGCGTGTTTGACACGTCCCATACTTACCAACCTTTCTTGAAGGAGAAATTGAATACACACTCGGGACTGTAGATCTAATTATAGTCTTAGACTACGCATATATATTATTGACTGACATCCAAGGAACAGAAGTAATACGTTCCATACCATACCTACGTGTTTTTCTTCAATGAAATTTTCAGGGTACGTGCTAACCTTGGGAAATGACATTTAAACTAAATCGGTTTGACCCCGCTGACCTACGCTTTTATTTTTAATATTTTGGGAGTATCAGTTCAAGCAAACTTTAGTTAGTGGTAATTGGTTGCTGGACACCACCGAGGTTTCTTTAGTTCGGCCAGTTAGTTCAAACACCCAATTGATCTAGGATGGCCGCTTCCTGCTGCACGGACTGTGCTCGATTACGTACAAGTGAAGAACACAGCGTTAAATGGCCTCGGCTGATTTACGTGACGTCGCGGCTAATCCGATTAATCCGTGGTTGACCCCCCGCACTCTCTAGCCTCCTCCGATTCACGGTATATTGCAGGTGGAATGGGTTTAACCGCTACGTCATGGCGATCGGTATAGACTCCATTGCCTGCAGGGCCTCCAATGAGCGGGGTATGCCCCTGCATTCTTGAGTTATATATCTGACCGTATATGCCTATTTTGCACCATTACCAATCGAAGATTCGCGCTATGTCAACAATAAAGTTCCCGCGTTCACTCCTTGGAATTGCTCTGCGGCTTATTATGGATTGCCAGCCCACACTCCTGAAGTTGAAAGATGCTGCCGTCCTCTCCCCTGCGAATCTTGCAAGTTCTAGGCGAAGTTTGCAAGAGCTCCACTACTCGGATTAGAAACAAACCCCTTGGGCTCTCCTTCGACAAAGATTGCACGTCACACGGACGCATATAACATGGAGGTAGAAGCTTGAATGGGTGGGTGGGGGGGGGGGGGGGGGGGATGTACACGCAAATTCACAGCCGCTACCTTAGACCATTATTTTAGCGCCCTGGCAATAACTGTGGTTTTCAAATAACAAAGCATTGCAGATGAACGTATTTAACGCTATCGCACTCAGAATGAATAAGAAGTGACAATAGTCATTTTGATAACTTTGCTAAATGGCATTTATATGTCCACTAACCTTCACGGGGACACCTTTCCCGAGGGGTGTAAATAATTGAAATCGGGTCAGTGAAGAGATGTGTGAACTGCTAGCCTTATTGTATCTGTGTTTCGATGCTGTGGTTATCTGCGATGAAACATCGAACAGAAATTCACATTAACCGAATATGGAAAGTATTCGTGCATATGAGAGGTTCTTAGACGTCTGTGTGCTTTTTACAACCCGACCTGATAAATACCGAACAGCATGCAATTATTTCATCTTTTGGTGTCACGTATAGGTTCAGTCGCATTTCTTTCACACTTTAAGTGTCTTTTCTATGGAGACCACCCATGTCTGCATCGTGCTGGAAATCTATTAGCATCCCGCGTACATCTAGCTAACCTGCATGCTGTGCATACTACAGCTTGTACTGCACGTAAATATTAGTGTTTCAGGTACTTAGATCCTTAGCAGACGGATTAAAATACATGTCTCCTTGAGATGAGAAATGTCCAGTGTAAAATTATGATCAAGACCTATTTAAAGATTGATCCCTTTGCAGGGATTTAGCATAGTGCGCACTGACTGCTACTAGAGCTCTGCACGGGCCTAATTCTAAAATCCGAAACCGGTCCTGGTCGATCGACGGCTTGAAGCCCAGGCCTGGAACTGAATTGTGCAAAGCGTTCAAGCTCAAGCTTTCTGGACTTACCTATAAGATTGCCGGAATGTGCCTCTACTGCCGCATATGCACTCATCGCCCAGGAGCATCCAATCCCTACCTATCTAACAGTTGACGCACTGAGGGCACATTTTTGACACATATATCCCGGGTTTCCACTCACCAACTTGCCAGCTAGTCTACCAATTACTTGGCCACGTATATCGTTTACAAACACCATTGATGCACATCGCGCCATTCTGCCGTCCCGTTTACACCCGCCTCTAGACCGTCCTCGCCACTTTGGAGCCCGCACAATCCCTGTGCGCCTCTTTCAATACCTGGCATCAGGAAGAAGATCGATTTATCGCCGATAGAGCTAAGACAAGCCACTCTTGAATATTTCCATGAGCGCCATGCAAACCGGGTGGACGTCTACACTGACGGGTCAGTGAACCCTATACCAGCTCTTCGGGCTCCGTGGTCATCCCCACAAGGACTACAAAAATTATAGTTAGGATAGCTCACCCGAAAACTATGACGGGTGCAGAACTCGCCGCTCTTCGTGTCGCCATTGAAGACATCAATCAGCAGCGCCCTCAGCAGTGGTCTATTTTCACCGATTCCAAAGCTGCCCTCCGAGGCTTACAAGCTGCTCTTCGCCGTGGAGCCCATGAACGAATGGTCGCGGAAATCCGACAACTACATCACTGTACCGTAAATAAAGGGTACGACATTATCTGCCAATGGCTACCGGGGCACAGCGGCATAGCAGGCAATCACCGCGCGGATGAGGTCGCGCGAACTGCTCACCACGACTGCGATTTTGAGTCGATCCCCATGTCGAGATCAGACGCAGCGGGCAGGCTTCGCATACTTGTGCGGGACATCACGCTTGCCGCCTGGAATTCCGGCCAATTTTAATAATAATAATAATAATAATAATAATAATAATAATAATAATAATAATAATAATAATAATAATAATAATAATAATAATAATAATAATAATAATAAAAATTGGTTTTTGGGGAAAGGAAATGGCGCAGTATCTGTCTCAAATATCGTTGGACACCTCAACCGCGCCGTAAGGGAAGGGATAAAGGAGGGAGTGAAAGAAGAAAGGAAGAAAGAGGTGCCGTAGTGGACGGCTCCGGATTAATTTCGACCACCTGGGGATCTTTAACGTGCACTGACATCGCAGAGCACACGGGCGCCTTAGCGTTTTTCCTCCATAAAAACGCAGCCGCCGCGAATGGGTTCGAACCCGGGAACTCCGGATCAGTAGCCGAGCGCCTAACCACTCAGCCACGGCGGCGGGTATCCGGCCAATTTTCCAATTCAAATTTTTCAATTCACGTTTAAAATCCTTGGAACCAGATGTGAAGCTCCGGCTTCCATCCTGCCTACCACGACGTGAAGAAACTTTGCATGTGTCGCCTGTGGCTTGGTGTAGCTTTCACCAACCATTACTCATTCCTAATCGGCAGGGCCGATAGCCCTGCATGTGCCATCTGCGGGTATGACGAGACTATATCCCCCATTCTTTGTGACTGCACTGCCTACAGCGCCGAAAGGCAGCCGCTCTGCCCTGCGCTGGAGCGATCTAGATCCACGCCCACAGACGGAAATGAAGATTCTCGGCCACTGGCCGCGGCGATCGTCGGCGGTGAAGGCCTCCAAGGCACTGCTCCGCTTCTTGCGAACTTCTGGCCTGCACGATAGGCTGTGCCTTTATCGAACGTTGTGACTTTTCATAGTGACTCTCCTTTCTCTTTATTTTTTATCCCCCCCCCCCTTTTCCCCCCGTGTAGGGTAGCAAACCGATTATTCTTCCGGTTAACCTCCCAGCCTTTCCTCCTCCTCCTCCTCCTCCTCCTCCTCCTCCTCCTCCTCCTCTTTGGAACAGACGGGTGCCCGTCGAGCGATCGATTAATGAAGGGCCTTATCCGGGGGTTCTTACGAGGCTTCAATCGTCCAGTCGCGAGCATTAATACAAAACCAAGCAGATCCGAAGCGCCTTTTGATAGATTCCATGGCATGTGCACACTTATATAGCCCAAACAACCCAAGTCAGCGCTGCTTTGTATACTTTAGAAGGCGAACTTAGCGCACGCCCGCTGCTTGATTTTGCGCTTTAGAACCTACGAGAGCGATGTAACGCTCTTCAGGGAATGAAAAATGCAATTTCTTCGCTTGAATCTTTCTACGCCGTCGGGCGGGTGCATCCGAAGTTGCTTGTATACATTACACTACGAGTGACAGCTGATGCAACTTGGTCTACAAATGACCTAATTAAGCTTTCTCTCATTCCGCGTCATCAAAGAACTCCCTGGAAAGACTTTAACGCCGGGATTCCTTCCTTTCCAGGACATTCTAAGCATCAGGCAAAAAAGGAAAAAGAGCAGTACGTTTGGAAATTTTTCTCGGGTGTGGAAAGTGCAAATATAACAGGCATCGAAAAATGAGCAGATAAGTGATCGTTCTTTTTTTTTTCAGCCCACGCCATGGCCCTGCTTCATCCGTGTCTGTGCTAGGACACGAAAAGTTCGCTTAACCTTCCTATAATGAATCAAAGGCTGTGCGCAGGTCATGTATGTAGGTGCCCGAGCCCAGCCTTGGCCCGCAACTCCAAGCCCGGACCCCCGGGTTAGGCGAAGCGAAACAGAGCGTTTCCTGCCCGGTCGGGCCCGCCGGTCGGGCCGGCCACAGCCCGTGCAGTTCTCTATGTTCGCTACCGCATACCTCGACCACCAGTGTGCGCAGATGGCCCGAAGGGGAAGGTGCACCCGCAGCCGGTCTGATCTGTCCATTTGCGCATTACCACTGGTAGATAGCAGTCGCGGTATGCATGCGGCAGTGGTACATGATATGTGCTAAATATATCCACTGTAAGGTTGATTGTAAGCCTCGTCTTTGTCAGATTTAGATCTCCGGTTGCAGATTACTTGTGCGAAACCTGCAAGCCCCGATTGGATTTTTGACGCACTTCAGCTAGCTATCCAGCTATGCGGACAAATTACGGCCGAGAAGAGAAAAGGCCACGTTGGCAGTGGGGATTTTTTTTTACATAATCCAGGGTAATCCCTTAGTATCGCCTAAAGAAAGCCCCAAAAGGTTGTTCTATATTCAGTCCAAATCACTGTCCAGACAGACCACCATCCGGAGCAGACGGCCATCAACACAAAGAAGGCAAAGTTTGGACAAGGGATTATTTTATGCGGAGGAGCCGCGGTAACACTTCGGAGTTCCTCATGATGCCACCAAAGGGGCCCCTTCTCTTGCTCAGAGTACAATACATCAATCTGGGACAAATGACCATCCAGAGAAGGCCAATTCGGGATCCAGTATTTTTCGAATTCGGAAATCTCATTCGCTAACATTAACGATCTCATAACTTGCATACCCTGCATGTATTTAGTTACCTAGAGTGTAGAGAAGAGATGAATAATATATTTCGTTGCAAAATTTAGCCCCCATGTCCGAGCTTTCAATTCGGAAGGGCAATGAGGAACACTGCGCGGGGTAATAAGCCCTCACCTGCCCCCTTCCAGACAGCTCGGCTCTCCGGCTGGAAGTCAGCCATTCCTTCACTGAAGTCGCGTTACCTACAAAACAACCACTAACTCTACACTCGAGTCTGGCCTGGCTTTCTCCAAATGATTAAAGTTTCGCTTTCACGCACGAAACTACGTGTCAGTTTAAAATTTTTAAAGTCGAGTAACCGTTATGGTTTTCAGCAGGCACACCAAATCTTGTGTGTGTACGAAAAAAATAGAAACAACAATAGAAAACAAGAAAACAAGGGGAACGGGAGTACGCGGAAGGGCAGCCAAGCTGACAGACTGGGGGAAAGGAGGAACGAAGGTTTGCGCCGAGCCGCTTCCTCCGCTGGAGGCGGCAAAGGCACGCAGCGCAGCATGTCTTCGCTCCGCGTCTGCCGGGGCGCGTTCCTCTCCGGCAGCGTGCCGCCTTTGCTGCTCCAGCCGCGAACGAAACGACAACCAGGGGGCGGCACAGGCGGGCAGGCGTTCGAGCCACGGATGCTAGCCGCCGCCACCATCACCACCACCGTTGCTCTTCTGTCTACCCTTGATAGTAAAAGACGCAGTGAGCGAAAAAATAAAAGGAAACAGAGACGGGGGGGGGGGGGGGGGGATGGCAGCAGAAGCGACCGCGAGAACAGCGGGGAAGAAACCTGATACGTCTCCAGCTGGGTCGAAGCTGGGGCGCCGCGGCGTCCATCCCTCCGTTCTCCTCGGGCCTCTTCTTTCTTGCTTTTCGAGTGAGTGTGCGTCTTTTAGCGGCCGCTCTTTCCAGCTAACGCTACTCGGTAAGGGGGGGAGGGGGGGGGGGGGGGGGAAGCGGCGGTGGTCCGGCGCGGCTTTTCTGCAAACACCGCGGACTGGCGCCTACGGTGGTGGCTGCGGCTAAAGCGTCCTGTTTGGCGCGAGCACCATTGACGAAGTGTTAGGAAAATTTCGCCAGACAGTTAATGGGCTGTCTGTATAAGCTTTCGGCGGAGATTCTATGGACTGTGCAATGATATTTTTCCTCCGGGAATCGCACCAAAGAATAGATGTGCCTTTAGCTAGTAAAAAAAAAAAAAAATTGTTAGGTGTCATGGGGGTACTTGAAAAATAATAATAATAATTGGTTTTGGGGGGAAGGAAATGGCGCAGTATCTGCCTCATATATCTTTGGACACCTGAACCGCGCCGGTTGAAAAAGGTGCTGAAATGGTTCCAGTGGCACGGCTACCCCTCTCAACACCCTGCTACACCAGACACGTAGCCAGGAATTTTTTTTCAGGAGGGATGCAATGGATTTATTCTGGCTCCAGAAAACGGGGGGGGGGGGGGGGGGCGGGGGCTTTGCTACACCCTTCACTTAAGAACAAAATACATTAAGGGAGGCTGTGTTCAAGCAAGAAGATACTAAATGCACTACAATGAGCTACAATCAAAGTACTTAATATACAGACGTTCCTCAATCGGTATGCCATGTTGGATATATTTTTGGATGGCAGCTGGTTGTGATGGAGGAAAAGGCCACTAGTTATTTATTTATTTTATTTATTCAAATACCCTAAAGGCCCTCCGGGGAGGGTATAACATAGGAGGGTTATGACAGTAATCAGGGCTCTTTCCACGCATTACTTCTCGCGTGTTTTCGAGTTTGACCAAACTTCCAGTAATCAAGATTAGTTCTATGTTGCAAGGGCTAAAACTTTCCCGAACATTGAACTGAAAACATAATAATGATGACCGCATTCCCTCATTACTAATAATACGATTGATTTATTACTTCCCGCCGTAAGAGCTGCGGGACGAAATGAAGGCTATCGAAATCTCTACTGACTGTCGAGCGGGGAGGTTCATATACAATGGCGACATTACAGTTGTGACATTATATATAAATTAACCGATGTAATATCAGATAAACTGGTCGTCAGGGTAGCGCCGGTAGTTGGGAATGAATTTTTAATAACTTCCCAGCAGTTACCCTCCATCGAACGAAAATCAGTCGGCCAATACTGAGAGCCTTAAAGAGTTCAAAACGTTCCCTTCGAAGCTATGAAAACATTAATTACTAACGTAACACGACAATGTCACATTTCTTTCATTTATTCCTTCTCGTCCTGTTTTTTATTTTCCGTTTACGAAACGACTGGCAATCCATTTTAGGTCTGAACTTACTACGTTCGGAAAGATGAAATGACCCTGCAAGTGCGGCCTTTTGAAAATAGTTATATTCTGTGGCCTTTAAAAAATGGTAGGGTTTTAACGTTGTTAAACCAAGCAGAAGCAAGAAAACATGTGTTTAGCCTGATTGCCTCATGGTTTTGCTTTCCAGGGTCATCGCCACGCATGGAGACGATATTAGACTCAGGTTAAGCTCTAATCTAGGTCAAGCTGATCTGATCTCTTCGCGCTGCAGATGATGACGACGATGCGTGCTGCACGTAGTGAGAGTGCACTGCAGTTTAACACAAGTCGTGATCGGCTACGGTGATAGCCTACGGCTCTCGTGCAGTGGCCAGGGAAGCTGGTGTGCTCGGGCCGCTGCTAGTTCGGATCCCAGCGGTGATAATATTGATTGTATTTATTTATTCAAGGTCAAGGCTTCAACCATGACTCGGCTTTTCCAGCTTCGATCGTGAAGTAGAGCTTTCGCTCTGAAAGGAGTACAAGCACAGGAAGAGAGGCGCCGCATGCAAGCTTCGATAGAGGGCGCCAAAATCGCAGCCTGACGGCTCAAAGACTTCCACGAAGTGTCGACGGAAGGCGTTCCTCACCGCCACGAAAAATAAAGCAGGGCTGGAAGAAAAGAAAAGGAGGAGTAGGCAAGAAAACACGTCCTCAAAGAAAGAGAGATGGAGAGAAAGCTCGCTGGCGGCGGCCGTAATGAACCGTCGCAGATGTCTTCCGTCCTTCCAACCGGACTACCACCCGCACGCTTCCCTCGCGTCCGACGCAAAACACGGGGCCCGAAGAAAGGAACGGAGCGGGCGGCAGTCCTGGGTCGAAGGCTGGCCGCCAGTTAGCAGCACAGGCGGCCACAAGCCAACGGAGGAATGAACGAAGGGTAAAAGGAAAGGAGGAGGAGGAGGAGGAGGAGGAAAACCCCCCAGGAGGTACTCGTCTTCCGACACTCTTTACACCTCCTGCCGCCACCCCCGCAGATGAAGCGAAGGCAGTTTAGAGCCCTAGTCTGTCCTATACACCCCACCCCCTTCGTTATCTGGTCCCTGCCCCCCGCATACGCACAACCACATGGGACGCCATGACACCACTAACCGAATACAGGCTATATTATAGCAGCGTCAAAAATGTGGGCCCTGATTATAATTTGACTTTCGGGCCACACTGAAGACCATGTGCGGTTTGGGCGAACGTAAACACCAGCTACATCACGTGACTTCCAGACGTGAGGTCACGTGACTACTTGCGCTCAGTGGCTTGGCCCGACCGCATGTTCCACCAGGCCGCCGCCACTTTCAGCGGAAAGACAAGTTCCTTGCTTACTTTGTATTTTCCTGTTTTTTTTCTGTTTTCTGTTTTTTGGAGGAAGTAGGGGCGGTTGGGGGAGAGTGTGGAGGATAGAGAGAGAGAGTTTCTCCGGCAGAAAGGAGAGGAAGAAGAGAGTCGAAGAAAAAGGCAGTCGGTGTTCCTGCCGCTGAAGAGGTCGGATTACGCCAAACTTGTTCGCAGAAAGAAAAACACAGATTCGGGGAAGCTCGGCGGTGCGAACGTCTCGTGGGCCGCGCTTACGGATACGGTGACGGGTGGGCGACAACGGGCGACACCAGCGCCACCACCACGAGCACCACTGGCTACGCGTGCCACCCAGTGGCCGCGTCACTTTGCAGCTTCCCCCGTCGCCGCGTGCGGATCGGGTGTCGGGTTTTGGATCGCTGTCTCCTAGTGCCTCCAGCATAAACATTTCTCCTTTTTCATTTCTTCCGCATTGAATCTATGAGGGGATGGTTTTCAACAGGAGCTTCTCGCCGTAAAGTCGGCGTATACACAGAGCGCGAATATCCATTACATCTTTATAAGGACATATAAACGGGTGTCGCTAGTTTAACTGTATCCACTTGCAGTTGCTGGTTTGTAGCAGGAGCCTGTGTTTCGGGTGGACGTGTGTGTGAACCGCAAGCGGAACGTGCGGAATCTGGTTTGCGCGTTGTAATAATTTATCCGCCGCGGTGACTCAGTGGTTAGGGCGCTCGACTACTGATCCGGAGTTCCCGGGCTCGAACCCGACCGCGGCGGCTGCGTTTTTATGGAGGAAAAACGCTAAGGCGCCCGTGTGCTGTGCGATGTCAGTGCACGTTAAACATCCCCAGGTGGTCGAAATTATTCCGGAGCCCTCCACTACGGCACCTCTCTCTTCTTTCTTCTTTCACTCCCTCCTTTATCCCTTCCCTTACGGCGCGGTTCAGGTGTCCAACGATATATGAGACAGATACTGCGCCATTTCGTTTCCCCAAAAATCAATTATTATTATTATTATTGTATTAATCTTTTTTCGCTTATATTTGAAGCGTAAATGAAAACGCCAGGAATAACTAGGTCTATGTCGCTGGTGTTTTCTGGGAATGGAAAAGCCGCCAACCATTTATCATAAACATATGCAATAGGAAAAAACAGAACAACTATATTGACGTTAGTTTATACATGACTCTGCGGAGGAGAGATTCTAGACGCCCACGTACTGTGCTTTGTCAGTGCACGTCAAATAACCGGAATTTCCGGAGCCCTTCACTACGGCGTCCCTCATAGCCTGAGTCGCTTTGGGACGTTAAGCCCCCTAGAAACCATAAACCAATTCGGTGAGTGTTCCGGTTTCTTCAAATATTGAAGCTTCAAAGTCGGAAGTATAATGCCTAAAGATGGGCCAGGATAATAATGAACTGAGATGAAGTAGAAATGTTTATTGCGTAGAGTATATAGAGTTCACTAGTCGCTATGTTCTCCGCGTTATTTTCTTCGAAGCTTCTAGCCTTGGTGCAGTTGGAAGAAGAAAAAAAGATTGGGAACACTTACTCAGTACACGATTACAAACAAACAAGGTAAACCATAAACCTGCTGCTGTAACGAAACCCAAGTGGACGTTCTTTGCGGGAAGTTAAGAATAAAATATTCCGCTTTTAGCACACACCAGACCCCGCAATCAACCCACACTGACGCGTAAGCCTAAGTGGAACAAATATTCCTCTTAGAAAAATTAAAGCACCTTTACTTTTCATGCATGTAGCACTGAACATTAAAATAATACAAAATTATGTAAGTTGTAGTAACGTTATGTTGGAGCGTAGATTTAATACTAAAAATGAATAAACAACGTTATGTGTTGTGTCATAAACATTAAACATTAAAGGTTAACGTTGTTCTAATGCTGTATTCTGAATGCTAATACAGTGTTAAAAATTAACGATTATGTTACATGTTGTACAATGTATACTAGTTTAAGGTTCAAACTAAACGTCCTAATACTGCGTTCTAGATGTTATTGAAATGTTAAATTGTAACTATAAAACAACATTACTTATTTATTTCAACCACTGTGTTCCAGAACTTTTCCCATTGTTCTCGTTCAGTATAGATACGCTCTTACACTACCTTACACTTTCTGATATATCTCTTTTCTTGTGCCTACCACAGATGGCATGCACGACCTTAATGTTTTCTTAGAAAACTTTGCTTATTATCTATTCACCACTATCAGACATGGGACACCCTTCAATAACGGTAGTATAAGTTTGTCTCCATGCTGTCCGTTCGGAAGACAGTGAGTTGCGGGTAATGGTTAGTGTGTATTGTATAACTCAAGTGTCGCCTTCGTTGTTGGGCCTTGCAAAGCGGTTATTAAATTTTGTGCCTTCACAACTCGCGTGCCTGCATGCCCTTCCAAGGTTTTTCACAATTCTAGAGAAAGTTGCGTTTATTTTGCTAAAACGTGTAATTAAAATTAGGGCAAGGTTATTCCAACCTTTATTTGTAAGGTTCTAAAAATGTCATAAAAAACGGGAATTAACAACAATGTGTATCAGAGTTTGACTAACAGAGACAAGTAGCATTTTTGGAACGTTTCGGTGCTACCTTCATTGTTTGCTTTTCCAGTTTCTAACTATACTGGCCGTCTACCTGACAATTTCGTTGTATAGCGTTCAGTTCAGTCTTTAACTGAGTCTGTTAATCAGACTGTAAAAAGGACACTCAGTATTTTATTTATTTATTTATTTACAGAATATTGCTGGCCCTTCTGGGCCCTAGGAGGAAGGGCAATACAATGAAACATGAATATACACAAAAATACTAAATAAAATTCGAAACACAAAGCCAAATAATTTTGATGGCGTCAATCTTCTTCAATGGATTCTATGTCACCTATAGTACTGTTAAAGGTAAATCATTCCATTCAGTAACGATGCGAGGGAAGGAGTATTTAAATAGGTTAGTTCTGGCGGTGAATGAAGTTAGTGAATCAGAGTGGCGATGTCTTGTTGGTCGTGGAGCGGAAAATGGCTTGATCACGTAGGGATCCGGGCACATTGACAACTTTTTTATGTTTTAGAAGGAAAAGAAATTTTAATCTGAGAATTTCACGTCTTACTTGCAACGTTTGAATTCGGTGTGATCGCATTATGGCAGTTGGGGAGTCGGTTGAACTGTATTTTGAAAAGATGAATCGAATGGCCTTGCGCTGGATCATTTCAAGTGTTTGAATTTTAGTTTTAGTAAATGAGTCCCACACAATGGAAGCGTATTCTAACTTGGGTCTGATTAATGAAGAAAAGGCTAAAAATTTCAAGTCTACAAGAGCATCCTTCAGTTTGTGCTTGAGGACACAAAGTTTACGAAAGCCCGATGGACATACGTTACTTATATATTTGTTCCAGCTTAGATTATTAGTTATCGTCACGCCAAGATATTTATATTCACTCACCTCCGAAAGTGGAAATGAAGGAAGATCGTAGGGATATAATAGGCTGTTTTTTTTTTGTCACTTCAGATCTAATTCAGTGCAGCAGGAGGCAGATGCAAGCCCGAACTACTTACGCTGATATCTCTACCCCAGAATGGGAAAACGCTACGAGTCTGTGTGTTGGAATCAGCGCTCCACGTAACAAGCCGGCATCCTCTGACGTCACAAAAGCAATGCGACAGCATGGCTGCGCTCGAATGCGTCGTTTAAACGTAACACAACGGCAGAGTAGGAGAGGGAGAGGGTATCAGTTCTATAATCATGGTTACACACGATACGAAACGCGAGCGCCAACAGCGATGCCACTTCATTCACCGCAGCCGAAATCTTACTCCCCAGCCGGTTCCGCTCAACAAAAACCACACTCGTCGGGAGTGCCAAGCCACCGAAACCACTGACGAGAGTCGGCGGGTCCGTTCGAGGGTCCCACACGGGAGCCGCATCTTTGTGCGTGGTTTTGCCCGCTAACAACACGGACTCTTGGGCCTGTCAGCAGCTCACACATGCCAAACCGCCAACTCCAAATTCGCGTACGAAACGAGCCAACAGAAACGAAAAATAAGACGCAAAGAAAGGCAGGTGACAGAGCGACAAACACAGGCGAAACAAATCGCGGGAGCACAAATGGCGGCGGCCGCGCCGCGCAGAAGACAAAAAACGCCGCAACGGGGCAGGCAGAGGGAGTGGGGGGAGGCGGAGCCACGACGGGCGTCGCTCGATCGCCATGGCGACAGCCAATGGTAGCGCGCCGCATCAAAACCACCGGGTAGCGAAACCGCATCGCAATGTCACCGCGGCGGCGATTCCCCCCCCCCCCCCCCATCATCCCCCCACCCAACACGCAGCCGCGGCGAAACCGGGACAGCTTGACGGCGACGACGCGGAGCGGTTGTCATTTTTTTTTTTCATACGTGCGATAGTTACAACGACGACAAAGAAGGGGACGACGACGCGTGAAGCCGGAGGAAAGGAGAAGAGAGCGGGCATCGATAGATTAGTATTAAAAAGAAGAGGGAAAGGGGGAAGCGCGATTCGTTGAGCGGAGGGGGAGTTTGGGGGGAAAAAAGAAGAGAATATCGAACGGTGCGTGCACGCGCGAGGCCACTTCACCGTCGGGCACCGGAGAACCCGCCCTAACCGCCCGCCCAGCGAAGGTCCCGCCTTTAACTCCCCTACCGGCCGACCCCCGAAACGGAGCGTTCGAGGAGGAGGCCGTGGGAGGGGAGCTCGCCGCTGCCGCCCTAGCCGGCAGTCCCAGTGGAAACCGTCTGCGCCGCGAAAAGCCGCGTCAGTCCGTAGCGGCGAAGGTCCCCCTTCGCAACTGTGGTGTGGGGACGGGCGCTTCGCTTCCGCCCGAAAAACTTGGCGCTCGCGGTTGAGATTCTCTGCTGGTTTGTCGAAAGCCGCACAGTGGGAGAGAGAGAGAGGTGAAGGAGGGGAGAGTAGGAAGATAGCCATCGCTAGTGGAGGGGTGGAAAGTAAGCAAAAGAAGGAGTGATGTGCGACCGTGCAACGGCTCGGCAGCAGCATCATCAGCAGCGACGACGACACCGACGGCACGGCAGCAGCAACAACCGGAGCGTCGTCGGGAGCGACCGTGGCGGCCCGTGCCGTTGTAGTAGCCATCTGGTGTCATCTTCCCCTACGCTGGGCTCGCAACGGCCACGGCGGCGATCGTGAATGTGGCCCCGGCGGCTTTCCCGCGGCGACATCGAGCACGGAGCGACCAGCGAGAAGAAGACGACGTGTCGACGACGTCGTGTTCTGCTCCGACGAGTGCGGTGATCCGGCCGGGCTTCGCTTGGCTCCGGGCTGAGTTGGCGGCGGGCGCGCGTGGTGCATGTCCATGCAATTCGGGCCCGCGGCGTCGGCAGCCAGCATGCTCCCATCATTCGGCTTCACCCAGGAGCAGGTGGCATGCGTGTGCGAGGTGCTGCAGCAGTCGGGCAACATCGAGCGGCTGGGCCGCTTCCTCTGGTCGCTGCCGGCCTGCGAGCACCTGCAGAAGAACGAGAGCGTGCTGAAGGCCAAGGCGCTGGTGGCCTTCCATCGGGGCAACTTCAAGGAACTGTACCGCATCCTGGAATCCCATCATTTCTCCGCTGCCTCGCACCCCAAGCTGCAGGCGCTGTGGCTCAAGGCGCACTACATCGAGGCCGAGCGGCTTCGGGGTCGGCCGCTGGGCGCAGTTGGGAAGTATCGGATTCGCAGGAAGTTCCCTCTGCCCCGCACCATATGGGACGGCGAGGAGACCAGCTACTGCTTCAAGGAGAAGTCGCGCAACATTCTGCGAGAGTGGTACGCGCACAACCCGTACCCGTCGCCCCGCGAGAAACGCGAGCTCGCCGAGGCGACGGGCCTCACCACCACCCAAGTGAGCAACTGGTTCAAGAACCGCCGGCAGCGAGACAGGGCCGCCGAGGCTAAGGACAGGTGAGCGCCATCATCCGCTTCCCACGTGTGTCGTTGTACATGCGCTTGAGTTTAGCGGGCAATGTTCGTTCTGTAACCAATCTCCAGGTGCTAAATGTGTATGTATGCAGACCACAGAAATTTGCCAAATAGCGCAGGTCCGCAATCGGTACTGCACCATAGGAAGACATCGATGCCTCATGCTTTTCAGTCGGAGCTCCTCATTACGGGGTAAAGCCCGTATTCAAGTTTGAGTTACTCCTGCGTACCTATGCCGGTGTACTAAAGATGCAAGGAGCTGTAGAAAGTCGCCCATATTGCGTACTGTTGAGAACTGACTGAAACAGTCTGCAGTCGACTATTGCGACAAGAAGCAGACCACCATTGTCTTGGCCTTTATGTGGTGCTGTGCTGTTTGCTCAATGGAGGCGTGCAGTTAGCACTCAAGACAGAAAGGCTCCTAAGAAATGGCGTGCGAAAATATGCTACGTAGTTAATGGAAGAGTTAGTATTAATTGAAGCAGGTTCGTGATGGTTGTCTCTTCACTATAGTCAGCAAGTCCAGCGTTGTGGTCCTTTGCGTGCCCGCTGTCCATGCAAACCCTACAGCCTTTGGGATAGGGTATGCGCGAACGCCTGCTTTATACCTCCAAGCTGCATCCTCTTGGTTTGCATCTGTGGGGGGACAGACGAATACTTGAAGATAAACACAATCGGATTACATGCTATAGATGCACCCCTATAAATTCTTTGTTTCCTGACCAAAGTTATGGAGGATAATAGATAGCCTTACAGCACAAATCCCTGTTAACAAACTCCACTTTCTCGCCTCGTCAGATGCATTGGTGTAACCACAACTGCATACGCATATCTTATTGGTGCGTTATAACGTCTCTTTCACAGCATAAATTATTTGACCGAAAAGATACGAAGAATATTTGATATTAAATGAAAAGTAGCTCCACTGACTTTGATGTCAACGTTCTTTGCATCCTGCGCTGGTGCATCTGTAACCTAGTATATGATGATAGTGAATTATGCGTGCCATCAAATCCGCTCTCATGCTCATGACTTCTGATGCCCGGAAACTTGCAACTTGCAACAGAAATGTGCATAGGTACCTACACTTTTTTTGGTGTCTACAGACGACCCTCATATATATATATATATATATATATATATATATATATATATATATATATATATATATATATATATATATATATATATGGAAGAAAACTTTTCTTCACGCTATATCTTCACACCGTTAACAGGCAAGAAGCAAACATGCGATTTGGTGCCAGCGGCGTCCCCTGAATTCCAAAGATCATTTGAACTGTGAACTGCACAGATATATGATTTGCAGAATTTAATTTGAAAAATTCAGAGCCTATGAAAGCATCGTCTCTTGATTTCTCACTGGCGATATTTCTTTCTTCTTTTACGGAAAGGCAGGCTTTTCCCTTGATCCAAGTGAGCAAGTGCTTACTTCGTTCAAGAGCCGAGCCTGTACACTCTTCACTGGCAAAGTTTTGGCCTCACGCAGGTCTATATAAACTCCATGCCTGCAGACTGTCAACTCGTGTCAGTTCGCCAAAGGCGTCGCAGAAAGTGGTCTGCGTTTCTTCTTAAAGTTTCACGTAAGTTAACGGGCGTTTGTTGGAGGCATCCGCAAGTTTGACCCTTGGCACGATTGTAACGGAAGATGATGCCGAGGGTGTCGCATATCGTCGCGTTGCCCAAGAATCCTGGAGAGATGAAGACGCCGCGTGGTGGTGGTCAGTTTCATTTATCGCGGCTCAGCGAGCGTACGTTACGAAACACTTATCTTCGTCGCATTCCGGCGCAGAAGTTCTTAATCTCGCTACAATGTATACCAGATGTTGCAGGGAAGCCCGCGACTATTTATTAAAAATAGGTTTTTGGGGTAAAGGGAAGCCTTTCTGCGGCATGCTAATACGAGTGTTCTCCGACGACAGAAAACAGGCATATGGTGTTAACTATTGGACCCGCCGCGGTGGCTCAGTGTAACGTTAGGGCGCTCGGCTACTAATCTGTACTTCCCGGGTTCGAACCCTACCGCGGCGGCTGCGTTTTTATGGAGGCGAAACGCTAAGGCGCCCGTGTGCTGTGCGATGTCAGCGCACGTTAAAGATCCCCAGGTGGTCGAAATTATTCCGGAGCCCTCCACTACGGCACATCTCTCTTCGTTCTTCTTTCACTCCCTCCTTTATCCCTTCCCTTACGGCGCGGTTCAGGTGTCCAACGATATATGAGGCAGATGCTGCGCCATTTCCTTTCCCCCAAAGCGAAGTATTATTATTAAATGAAAGGCGCAATAACTGTCTCCTTCTTGAAGGACTTGAGGAAGGGAAGAAGGAGGGAGTGAAGAAGAAAGGAAGAAAGGGGTGCCGTAGTGGAGGGCTCCGGAATAATTTACGACCACCTGGGGTTCTTTAACTTGCACTGACATCGCACAGCACACGGCCGCGTTTTGCGTTTCGCCTCCATCGAAGCGCAGCCGCCGCGGTCGGGTTCGAACCCGGGAACTCCGGATCAGTAGCCGAGCGCCCTGACCAGAGCCACCGCGGCGGATGGTCTTGGATCGAACGAACTCAGCTTGCGACTCGGCCAGGGGAGGAGGAGGAGGAGGAGGAGGAGGAGGAGGAAGAAGCGATGTCTTCACTTCCACAGATACGCATCAGCCGATGATGGAGCGTCCGCCAGCCGCGGTCACGGCTGATTTTTGGCACGGGAAGAACTTGCTGGCCATCCTCCAGGTTCCGTGAGGTCGTACATGCTTGCTGGTGATCCAGTGCTTCCTGTCGCCACGTCCATTCGATACCGGCATTGCGTGTCGGCATAAGGTGATCTTATCACTTATGGCGATCTAACAACTGGTTGCCACAGTACCGGCTTTGCTGATATCTATACGTAACAAGTTTGCGAGAACTGGGGTGCGTATAAGGGCTTAACTGAGCTGGCTACGTGCATCAAGCAAATTAAATAAGGGAGATATTGTACTAGCTGGAGGACACAATTAAACAAATAAAACGTTGCTATTTCATTAAGGCTTCTATGCACTAGTAATGTTTGGAGACACGCGTGAGATGTGGTGGTGGTGGTAGTGGATTTTATTAAAATAACAGGAAAAAGGAAGGAAAAGATTTTTGCTAGCCCCGGCATCTGCCATCGATACTGTAGCACCTGAGCTGGGGCAGCGGAAATAAAAGATAGCAGGCAGAATGGAGAAATGAAAAGAAAGAGGTGAGGGGACAGGAAGAGAGGATAGGGGGAGAAGTAATATGTACAAACTATTTACACAATAAGAAATGTGTCGAGGTTGTGCGCGTGATTAGTTCGTGTCGGGGGAATTAAAACACACGCGAGCAGCACTGTGTTGGCTACAACTGGAGTGGGGCGTCCAGTTATTAATCGTCCAAGGTAGAACTCGCGGAGCGTTCGGTCACTTCGTGTAACTACCTGACGGAGAACAGACGGGACGTCAAGCCCTTGTGTTCGAGGAATGCACAGAGGCTCACCAATGTTCGCTCACGAGTGCGCGCACTGTAATAGGCACTTTCAGTAAACGTTGCTGCAAACTGCCTCGTGTAAGGCTGTTTCTGCAGCATAAATAATATGACTGCACACGCATGCTTACGCGCGGCCAAAACTATAGGATTTGATGCGACAAGTTCGGCGTTTTCAGCCATCCTCTGGCTTCAGACGCTTGGCCTCTATTACGGTATGAATCCGACTAAACTACATACTGCTGAGCTTGCGCCGTTTGCACTACATTAAATCATATCATAGCTGCGTACAGACGCATGTAATGTGGACGCATTTAATACACTGGGCATGCATTATGGGTCTCCGTATAGATCGCTGTCTCCTAACGAATGTAGTTCAAGTGTTTGCGGAGAGATCATGAAGTAATGTCATAAAGTCGTGATATGGAGGCAAAATACCCTAGACGCCAATACTCCGTGGAAGGCATGAATGCCGAAGATCCCGCTTGTTATGAATCGTTAGTACCTCCGCACTTATGTGCTATGTATTTAATCATATACAATTGCAGTGATGAAGGATTGTATTGTTAGACTCCGATTTTTTCGGTTCTGCCTCCTCCCTTGTGCAGACAGGTGCTGTCCCCCTTCCAGCGGCAGTTTTCAGCATGTTCTCATTCCCTTAATCCTTTCCTTGTGTCAGTGTCCTCGTCTTACGCATGCGGATGCCTGAACAGGACTGCAGAGGAGGCTCCCGCATGTACGGAGATGCGAATCAAATTATATAAGGCGCACAGGGATGCACATTATAAAATTGGCACGATTAAGGTCTGTTAAAATGATAAAATTGGGTTTTTGAGTTAAAAGAGAAGTTTTCCTCGGCATAGTAACACCACTGTTGCGGACATCCGAAAACCAGGCGAATCGTGTTAATTATTAAGGTGATTAACTAAATTATAATACTTAACTTTTTACGTATTGCCAATAGGCACCTGACTAAATTTAGAGATTTGCAGCAGGCCGTTAGTAATAGCCATATCAGTTTTAGGATTTCGAAAACGCGCTTACCCTGGCCGCTGTGGCTCAACTAATTTCGGCTACACCGTGCCAAAATATATGCGCTTTCAAGAAGCATGCAAGAAAAAAACAACCCCTCCAGTGCACATAATTAGTTCCGATTGCCAAATTTTGTCGAACCACAGCGCCGAGGATAATCGTGTTTTCGAAATTCTAACACCTGATATGGTTAAAGACCATATCGAGCCTTATGTCGAGCCATATGATATGGCTAACGACCGGCTACAAATCTCTTTAATTGCAACCAGGTGTCTATCGGTAATAGGTAAAAGTTAACTATTAGAATTTAGTTAATCACTTTACTAGTTAACATTATTCGCCTGCTTTTTGACGTCCGCGAACACTGCTATATAACTAACCTTTTCGTTAGTTATTACACAAGTACGTGCACGTGAGCTTGGCTCGCGGTCGCTCAAGTGACCAGGTCGCGTGTGTATTTTGGAACAGGATATGTCGAACATCGTAATGACCTCCTTGATGGAGACAGCTCTTGACTTCGTAACACGCAGACTGCATTTCTTTGGCTCGACGGAGCCTGACAGAGGAGGACACCTAATAGCGCTGCACATGTGCTATCGTGATCAACGCGGTCATTCAAGTAGCGAGAGACAGTGATACGCAGACAGTGCACAAGTGTTGTAAAAGAGGCGTGGACGTAACGTTGTCACTTAAGAAGCTTTTCCACGCAGTAGTTCTATAAGAGTACCGGTGAAGGCAGCTCAAGAAATGAAGTATATATAAATGAATAAATAGGGGGATGGTATCTTTGAGTGAATAATAATATAATAATAATAATTGGTTTTGGGGGGAAAGGAAATGGCGCAGTATCTGTCTCATATATCGTTGGACACCTTAACCGCGCCGTAAGGGAAGGGATAAAGGAGGGAGTGAAAGAAGAAAGGAAGAATAGGTGCCGTAGTGGAGGGCTCCGGAATAATTTCGACCACCTGGGGATCTTTAACGTGCACTGACATCGCACAGCACACGGGCGCCATGGCGTTTTTCCTACATAAAAACGCAGCCGCCGCGGTCGGGTTCGAACCCGGGAACTCCGGATCAGTAGTCGAGCGCCCTAACCACTGAGCCACCGCGGCGGGGTGAGTGAACCCGTGCAACTTCCGTTTATTGGTTTCCATATCAACTTAAGCAATATTTTCTCCGTTTGCGATTGACACTGCTGTTGTGAAAACAAATACGCCGACCAGTCAACAATTCTTTTTACACAAGCACAGCATCGTGTATACGGCCCTTGGTTTCCCTGCCTCCGCTCTGCATGGTTCCCGCAACGATTCTAGTTTAACTTCTTACTTGCCAATTTTAATAATAATATTAATAATAATTGGTTTTTTGGGAAAGGAAACGACGCAGTATCTGTCTCATATATCGGCGGACACTTGAACCGCGCCGTAAGGGAAGGGATAAAGGAGGGAGTGAAAGAGGAAAGGAAGAAAGTCGGAACATAGGAAACTCAATTTTTATGTTCCTTCAGGCAAAACACTAAGGCGCCCGTGTGCTGTGCGATGTCAGTGCACGTTAAAGATCCCCAGGTGGTCGAAATTATTCCGCAGCCCTCCACTACGGCACCTCTTTCATCCTTTCTTCTTTCACTCCCCCCCTTTATCCCTTCCCTTACGGCGTGGTTCAGGTGTCCAACGATATATGAGACAGATACTGCGCTACTTCCTTTCCCCAAAAACCAATTATTATTACTATGTTCTTTCAGAAAACGCCTCTTTAGAAGTTCTTCTTTTCGCATGAATACTACGTGATACGTGATACTTATTTAAATGCTTGTATCGCCTGTAAATGGTGGTCACGTGACAACAGCACAGAGCCACTCTCGGGCCATCCTGAGAGGTGCGTATCAGAGCTCTTCTGCAAAAGCCATTGCCCAAGAAATGCTTTCCTGCCTCCCACGGGTTCTAATCCTCTAAATGCGATACAGCTTGCAAGGTTCAAGGAAACATTAAAGCATTATTCACGCGTAGTGGATTTCTCTACAATTTGGGAAGACATTACAGGCACCTTTAAGGTTGCTTTCAGAAAGCAAAAAAGACGAAGAAATTCCCACTGCACAGAACATGAAATCAGTTTCAGTCAACATTACCATTCTGCATATGAGACGCCAATGTTCCAAAATAGAACATTAAAAAAAAACACGCAGTATGGTTACGACTGTGTAATGCGATGTTCAGCGATAGCTGTTTAGGCTTTTAGTTGTGAGGATATATATATATATATATATATATATATATATATATATATAATATATATATATATATATATTCTTTGCGCACTGGTGTAGTGATCAGAGCCACCCATGGGCTTATGCTGCCCTAGGTTGACCGTGGCATAAGGTCACTTGACATGAATGTCACGTGACCGTGACATCAACTCACCTACCGGTCACGCCGACGGCGACAACACCGGTCACGCCGACGACGATTTTACAGCTATCGCACGATTTTACAGCTATCGCTGTAAAATCGTGCTTAGTCATTTTTGAATGGAGTTTTTGGTTGTTGATGTGTCAGAATTTATTGTTAGTCATTGTAAATGTGGCTAATTTTTTTCACTGTTATTTTAGAGCGCACATGGGAATTTTCAATGGGAATTTTCGTCTTTGAAACATCACTTCATAGTGCGGCCTTCAAAATGTTAATAATATTCAGCCGTTCATTTCCCATAGTTGCAGCTCTACGGGCAGCACAATACAGGACGAAATGCATGCTCCTCAGTGCTTGAACTCTCGTGCAGATACCGAAGAGCTATAAAAGCTCCTGAAATCACCCCGGCGCCACACTCGGTCGAGCCCTTCGAAACGCTGCTTACATTAACGAGATGCATATGCGGCTTTACCTGCTCGACTTCCATAACATCAGTGCTCGCCTAGCGTTAGTTAGCTGCAGCAAAACGTGCGCTGCTGTATTTCTTTCAATGCTTGGAACTGCATTGCTGCTAAGACCGAAGAGCTATATATATGCTTCCGCGATGGAATCACTCAGACTGAACATTTTGGTCGTGACCTTCCCTCGCCGTTATGAAGGTCAACGTGCAAGAGACTTTGCATGCATGCTCATCACGCCTGCCAGGGTTGCACTGCCTGTGGACGTAGTAGGCCGTTCTCGGCGCAACCTGGGCCTCGTGTGCCGTGATCACGATCTCGTCGATTTGATTCTGGTCGTGCAGGATAAGGAGGGCACAGTGGCTGGCCCCGTGGCCCCTATATGTGACCGAGGGGAGTCCGATGATTATTACCGGGTGCGGTCAACGGCCCGTGTTCTTGGCAAGCGTCAGTCTGGGATGCTAGGTAGATATGGATGTGAGGATAAATGAATATCGCGTGTTCCTCATTAGCAAATGAGCCTATATATGGCCATACGCCTCCTATGAGAGGATATTATAGCATATATATTCAATTATTTTGGCTTTTGCGGGCGAATCTGAGGCATGCACGCGATGGAAGGGTTAGCTCGATCAACAACACTTCGATCCGGCCTCGCCCTGCCATCTGCTAGCCGTCCTGATTAGCTTAGTTGGTTGAGCTGCTGCCCCGGACAAGTGATGGTCCCGGGTTCGATCCCCGAATCAAGATGAATTTTTCTCCAACTACGCAGCTTCTGAGAAAAGTGCATATCCTTTCTTTGTAGCCCTATGGCTGCGCTTCTTATATTGATGCTAATGAGTAATTACTCCCTAGCTGAAATCTACTCCACCTTGGGAGCTTCCTCTAAGCACATTGAACTAAAGACTCAGTTGTTCAGTAACGAGCCTGGTGTAAGTTAATATTTTATTTCTCGCCCTATATTTTACCGCTCAGCATGTGAGTCTGGAGATTTAGGCAAAGCTTCACTAAACGGTCGGATATGAGCTTTATTTCAAAGGTAGTGAACATAATTAAAACTAATCCGCTTTATTTGCATAAGCCGGCGGAGTCGCGGGAGTAATACATGCCAAGATCTCTCACTATCGTTTTTTTTTTTCATTTAGCCAGCAAAAATCTCACAAATGTGAAAAAAACATTGTTTCACATTCAATCACAAACTAATGTTGAGGTTATCTGCACTCATTTTTTTAATGCTGCACACAAAAGGAAGAATGAGTGTAAGATGCACATCTTGGCACAACGGCCTCAAAATCTGGTCACATGGTCCTCGAGACAATTTCTCAGGCTGACGAACTTACGGTGGCCGGATTTGTTCACATGCACTCGGCAACGCGGAAAGTTATGAACGTCAAGGATATCATGAGCACTAAAAACTCGGAGTCTATACCTGAATTCACGTTGCTTTAACTTTATTCGTCCAAAAAAGTTCCTCCCAAACCTCCAGTTTTCAGGCTGCCTACACAAAAACCGTGTTTTCATTCCCATTTGTATAACATCAAATAGTTGATTCTATATCGTCGAGTGGCATTTCTTCACAAATAATTTACTGCATTTGGAGAATCAACGCAGACTGTGTCAGCTACCAATGCATTCGAAGTTCCATGGCTCAGCTAAAAGCGCCTGACAAGTAAAGAGATCGGTTGCTTCAAATAACCCGCCTAACTCACT
>NC_135501.1:168400329-168428165 GCF_052857255.1 Amblyomma americanum | reverse complement strand
CTGTGACCGACCGACCGACCGACCGACCGATTTTTATTTACTGATCGAGCTTGGTGGAGGCGTACCCTATTGATTGATTGATTTTTATTTACTTATTGATTGATGTCATTCACTGATTCATTGCATTCTTAAAAGCCTCACACCTCGTCATTACAAAATATTGAAGAATGGAGCACACTAAGAAAAAAACTGGTCGATTGACTGTTTGATTCATAGAGTCAGCCATTCAATCATTCACTCTATTTTCTGTGCCGTAGCCACGATATGGGCTATCTTGCAGCCCTAGTCTTTAAGGGTCCGGGATTTGTTTGCGACCGCTTGGGCCTTTTTATTAAAGTCTGCCGCAAATCAATGCGCGGCAACTTTTTCGCTTAGAACCATCGAAATGCGCTGCCGTCAGGGGCGGGGGTGGGGGAGGTGGGGGGGGGGGGGGGGGGGGCATTCGATCCCGCGACCTATGCATGATCTCGAGCTTCGATCGGTCTCAACGCCCCTAGCCTCTCGGCTGAGACTACCACGAGGACCAACCTCGCGGCGAGATAGTTCAGCAGCAGTAGCAGCGACGGCAGCGCTTTTTCTCTCTCGAAGCAGAGAGGTAAGAACGAGAGGGAACCAAAGGCGGGGAAGGCTGCTCTCTCCCTCTTCTCTCTCTCTCTCTCTCTCTCTCTCTCTCTCTCTCTCCTTGCTGTTATTCTGGGAAAGCTGTTCAGGCCTCGGAGCCCAAGCGGCGACGGGGACGCTATTTTGAAACGACCAGCGGCGTCTCCCCCCTCCCTGCCAAGACTCAGCAGCTTGCCGCAGACCGCTCGCTCGCCGACGGACGGTCTGCGTTCGGGAGACGGGCCCGTGGCCGGAGAGAGGCACGAGACCGCTTCAGAGAACCGGCGATATCGATTTGTATCGATGGTGTTGCACCTTCCTTTGTCTGTCTTATAATCCTCGCGGGCGACAGTCATGATACCGCGAAGAGGGTGGATATGGTCGCGTGCAGGGGATTCAATTTCTATTGTTCATTTAGAAAAAAAGGGAGCGTTTTACGGCGTTTCTTCAATTTCTCTTCTACCCGCCGCGGTGGCTCAGTGGTTAGGGCGCCCGACTACTGAGCCGGAGTTCCCGGGTTCGAACCCGACCGCGGCGGCTGCGTTTTTATGGAGGCCAAACGCTATGGCGCCCGTGTGCTGTGCGATGTCAGTGCACGTTAAAGATCCCCAGGTGGTCGAAATTAATCCGGAGCCCTCCACTACGGCACCTATTTCTTCCTTTCTTCTTTCACTCCCTCCCTTATCCCTTCCCATACGGCGCGGTTCAGGTGTCCAACGATATATGAAATAGATACTGCGCCATTTCCTTTCCCCAAAAAATCAATTATTATTATTATTAATTTCTGTTCTGCATTTTTTTTTCTTTGAATATTTCCTTTGGATGCATTCGCTTGACTGTGACAGGCCAGCCGACGCAGTAGATGAAAAGGAGTAGAATATAATTGGCCCGTGAGATGCGTAACAGCAAGAGCACATTTAAAGACAACTTTTGAAGAGGCAGCTCGCATGTGCACTTGTAATGAACTTAGAAAAAAATTCATTGGAAGGAAATTGGTGGTGCGGTACACGCTCTGCACTTGCCACGACATCCGCACATTCCACTTGACGCGGAGGCCTGGCTGTGACCATATATGCAAGACCATATAAAAGGAGTCAAGCTGGCGTACCTCGTAAAGCCACTTTCCGTGCTCCCGCCGTGTCCTGCCAATGAGAACGCAAGCTCGG
Source organism: Amblyomma americanum (assembly GCF_052857255.1). Classification (NCBI taxonomy): domain Eukaryota; kingdom Metazoa; phylum Arthropoda; class Arachnida; order Ixodida; family Ixodidae; genus Amblyomma; species Amblyomma americanum. Next base: position 168,426,399 of record NC_135501.1, on the reverse strand, counting down.
TGTGGAGGAACCGACACATTGCAGCTGAAACCTGGTGATCGATGCCTACCTGAAGGAAATAGTAACCTCCAAACAGGATTACCCAACCACCACACAGCATCTTATCTAGAGACCGCGTGCTTGTACTGTGAGGAACGGCCAGGCGCAGACCGTACCATACCATTTCCGTTCAGCATTGATAGGAATCCTTCCTGTCTTCACTGGAGATACCTTCGAACTACGGTCGCCCACGTATATTTGGGTTGCGCCAGGGGCGGATTTATGCCTCAGTCTTGAAGGCGTCAGATGAGGGGATGTGGGTCCCATTAGATTATGTATGTCTTCGACTTTTTGCGTAAAAAAAATGGAGTTCAGCATCCTTTCTGCATATAAAATTTGTCGCTTTTCTTGTGCCAAGTAGACAATTTGAAGCAAGGTGCGAAAATTCGCACGCTTATACGCGTAAATGCGCCCATGTGATGCCCTTGCGGGAGCGTTCCTTCTCGAGGCGCTTACATGTCAGGAGTGTCTGTACAGTCTAAACGAAGGGAGCAAAAAGGAGTAAACTGTTCTCTTGCGCACACCCTTTTATAAAAGGGGTGAGCGCTAGAGGACAATATACTCCTTTTTTACCCCCATATGGGTGTATTTGTGTTTAGAGTGTACTTTCAAGGCGTATTTCTTCGTGGTCTCCGCTTCAAACGACAGCAGGCGTGCTTGTCAACGAAAGATGAGGAAGGGGCAGCGTTCGTGCTCGCTGTGAACTACTAATAATTGGTTTTTGGGGAAAGGAATTGGCGCAGTATCTGTCCCATATATCGTTGGACACCTGAACCGCGCCGTAAGGGAAGGGATAAAGGAGGGAGTGAAAGAAGAAAGGAAGAAGGAGGTGCCGTAGTGGAGGCTTCCGGAATAATTTCGACCACCTGGGGATCTTTAACGTGCACTGACATCGCACAGCACACGGGTGCCTTAGCGTTTTTCCTCCATAAAAACGCAGCCGCCGCGGTCGGGTTCGAACCCGGGAACTCCGGATCAGTAGTCGAGCGCCCTAACCACTGAGCCACCGCGGCGGGGGCCCTTCAATATCCTGAACGGGAAATGCTGGTAACTAATATTTTATAGTGCAGGGAACGTATACTGCGAGGGGCCGCCGCGGTGGCAAAGTGGTTATGGCGCTCGGCTGCTGGCCCGAAACACGCGGGCTCGATCCCGGCCGCGGCGGTCGAATTTCGATGGAGGCGGAATTTTAGAGGCCCGTGTACTGTGCGATGTCAGCGCACGTTAAAGAACGCCAGGTGGTCGACATTTCCGGAGCCCTTCACTATACGGCGTCCCTCATAGCCTGAGTCGCTTTGGGACGTTAACCCTCATAAACCGAACCAAACCATACTGCCCAGTTGAGGTGATGAGTATACTGCAGTTAAGACACAGATTCCCGGTTCCTTATTCTAAAAAATAAATAAAGTAAATAAAAAAGCTAAAAAAAGATTCCCGATTTGTCTTCTATGGGATTCGCGCGCGTGATTCCATGGCCGAAAACGCAGACAAGGCTGAAACGCGCTGAAACGGTCCTAAGAAACCGTGACGCTGATACCAATGACGTCATTGCGGGAGCTCCAAAATACGGGCACGAAAATGTTTGACCGGAAATATGAATATGACGTCCCCGCGGAGAATCCAAGCACGCAATACATGTGCACTGTTAACTACAGTGCAGATACAAAGCTGTCATTGCCTTCTATGCCTACTGAGAGCCACAAACACAAGTAAGCGTTTAACTTACGTTTGTGATACGAAATGCCCACGTGCTTACACACTCTAAACACGAAAGGAGTCAAAAGTGAGTAAGCTGTCCCCTAGCGTTCTCCCTTAAGGGGCAGGATATGCTATCATAGCCCTGGCGTAGATTTCGATCACTAAAAGTATGAGACATTTACGGCTGGCAATGGAAACGAAATTCCGTCTTCAAACTTGCGAAGTTCTAGCAGTTACAAAGATTTTAGCCGAGGTTTCAACCTCCTCTGTTTGTTAACCTCAGGACCTCCGGTGTTGCGTTTACAAGGCTCCTCCCATTGCTATCTGCATCAACTTACTATGCTTTGCAGTGGGCTTTCTGTATATTTAATGATTTAAATATTCTCCAAAGCATGGGCAGCATACACTGGCCCTAAAATAGAGAGCGCTAGAGGAGAGCTTACCCCGTTTTTACTCTCATATAGGCTTATTATTGTTTAGAGTGTAGAGTTTGGCCTGCAGTAAAATGCAGTGGCTTTTTATTCGACGCCTACCTGCATGCCTACCCTCAACCCATGCAGTACAGGTAATTGGTACAATATTGGAAATGTATTGGCAAAAGCCGGCAATACAACGGACCAGAGTAAATCGATCCATTTGCAATATTTCGGCTGATCATCTGTGCTGCTTGGGTAACGCCAGCCCTCCATGAGCTCATTCAATAGTAGTTATTGAACTCACATAAACCATAGATATGGTATAGCAGCAACCATGTTACGGGCATCGGTGATCCATCTGTCTACTTCTGTACTGAACCTCGCCGACAGTGGTGCCAGTATGATTGTCGTGAAAGGTGGTAGTCACACTGACGGCAAATTATTACGGGAAAGTTCAGTAGAAACCAGCGAATAATTCTGCGACATCTGTTTCGCGGAGAAGTTCGAGTCATTCAAAGCACGACTTCAGTCGCAAAACCCCATGCGGATTTTTGCCACCGAGTAGACCTAACGACTGCCTCGTGTTTACACCGCCTACTTATTATAAGAACAACACGGACGAGCGATATGGTATATGCCAGCTTGCCATAGCAAACTAGACAGCATAAACCCTGAACTTCAAATGTACCGATAGCCCTAAGGGTCTTGCCAAGTCTCACCTGATGACGGACTTACGGGGTGCATAAATGTCAATCGCGATTTTGACACTTCCTACTTTAGCGTTTGGAAATGGGAACAGACGACAGACATTATTCTATGCCTATATTTCTAAGATTGTGGTTCTCTATATTTGGTCCATTGAAGATTGCTCTGTAACAAAGCCGTATGCGGGGTAGATTATCTTTTTGTGTCCCGAAGTAATCAACGTTTAGATAAGCACTGCTTTACAAAGGGTTCGGTTCAGTGACCGCCCACGAGTGCGTCGATTGATATTCTGGTCCCAAAACGAGGCACTCAAAGACAAGTCTTTCTTTGCAGGCCATATACTCCTGTTTAGATCCGTCTCGTTAACGTACCACACAAAGTACTCGCAGCAGGGACACCTATACACAGCAGGTCGCAACAAACGTAGACGCGTGAGCATGTCTGGGAATAGATATGCGCCCACTAACGACGATACATGCGCCCTAACGAAGTCCACGTATAACGAACGCTGTCGCAGTGCGCAAACAATCGCGACAACTTTGAGTGACAGCTCGCGGGGACTGCGGGAGGCGTCCATGCGCAGATCTCGCAATAAGGCGAAGGCTGCATAGACAGTTCCAGTGCGCTGCGGGCGGCAGAGGTGACTGACGGGACCCATTGTCCCGTCAGCACCTGTCAGAAGACCGTCATACGCGCCTGCTGTTTTTTTATTTTTTCCCCGTTGCCCAGCGCATCTTCGCGTGAAGAAGAGGCAACAATAGCGGACGGATAGCGTTTGAGTGACGACTACTGGCACCAGCGAAGCCGCGATTGAAAAACAACGAGCTGTACGCGAATATAGGCTAGGGTATACAGGCTTGCGACTCGCGGCCTCACCTCTAACAATATGTGGCGAGAAGCCGTCTGTAACGTGACATCTCCATGAGAACTGTGGCCCTTCTGTAAACAATAGCAGCTCGTCAGTAGGGTGGAATGAAAAATAAAAACCTAGACGACGACGTTGAGCGGTGCAATTGTTTCGTTCACTCATGTGGCAGACAGACCAATTGTCGCGCGCCTGTAGCTGCTGGCGGTAACGCTTCGCGAGGCTTCCCGACGGGCCAATGAGGCGTGAAGGCGATAAACGCCGCAGGCTTCCGATTGGTTGCGCCGAGAGAACAGAGAAGCCAATGAGACGTCAACGCCTCGTGCGAACGACGGCAGTGGCGAGGAATCGTGATGCGTGACGAGGTGTATTGTTCGTCACATGCGACGACAGGCGGAATGGAGACTTCGCCGTGTACGTAATGAAGCCTATACGCCAGCGCCCCCTATGTCTTGCTTTTGAGTTGAAACGAACGAATCGAAGCTTACTGGAGTTTGTCCTCATCATAGCTTGTAGAAAGCCTCACCTGCATTGTTCTATAAACCTTGTGTGCGGGTTACTATACTGGTAAGATCTAGTTTAAAGGGGGGGCCCTGCATAACATTTTGCAATTTAACATTTCTGGTGCGTCTACCGTGCAATAGGTGGCGTTACAAGTTGACTACAGTGGCGATGGAAACGAAGCAAAAAACAGCTCCTTTTAACTACTTTGTTAGTTAACTTAAAGAGCAAATAAGCTTGTGTATATCTTTACGACCAATGTAGTTACCAGCTTAGAAATGGCGTAATTCAGTTAAGAGAAAGTTGGTTGCTTTAAACCAGAAATGAATAAAATGACGACCGTTTGTATATCACGCATAATATATACTGCTAGTGATCAGTGGTGGCTTATTGGCGAAATTATTGAAGTAATAATGGTACAATTACTGCACAACGAGTTTGTTGATTCTTGCTGTTATAGTAGGTTCTCGGTTAACGATATGTCATGTCGAGAACGCGTGCTGTTTTGTTTCGTCACAGCGTTTTTTCGCTGTGTGCTTTTCCGTTTCTCGAGTCTCGATTATGCCTGCTTTGCGTGCATATGAGCGTGATCACTTCTGCACTACACCGCCTGCTGAACGTGAGGTCAGTGCACTTTTTTCGTGACGGTGTCGACTTCGTTGAGTTGGTCTCGAGACTAAAGTTCCTGATCTACGCGAAGCCTGGGAAACGACGAGGACTTCGACGACGAATGGCTAACACAGCTAGCGCTTGAAATCCCGAGTTACAGAATGAGACAGCAACTAGAAGCTAATGACGCGCATATAATACAGAATATACGGTGGAACTCTCATTCTTTTTGTGCCAGTAAGTATATCAGGCTTCACATAAATGCAGTATGCTTCCTATCCCTGTAACAAAGACACATTGTTCTTTTGCAAAACAATGTCCGCAAAACATCGTGGAACCATTTCATGAGCACTTTTCTCTCTTATTTTATTCAGTGGTACTGCAAATCGGTGTACGGCCCATGCAGGATTGGCTACGGAAAGGAAAGTGCCAACAGGCGGCTGAAGCCGCAAGTGCATACATCAGAAATAGCAACAAAAGAAACACTTGCAAAACAATCTTGTTTATATACACCGTGACAAGCTTTAACGAACCTTGTCAACAGTCGCACAATTGGTTTATAATTGGTTTTTTTGGGGGAAAGGAAATGGCGCAGTATCTGTCTCATATATCGTTGGACACCTGAACCGCGCCGTAAGGGAAGGGATAAGGGAGGGAGTGAAAGAAGAAAGGAAGAATGAGGTGCAGTAGTTGAGGGCTCCGGAATAATTTCGACCACCTGGGGATCTTTAACGTGCACTGACATCGCACAGCACACGGGCGCCTTAGCGTTTTGCCTCCATAAAAACGCAGCCGCCGCGGTCGGGTTCGAACCCGGGAACTCCGGATCAGTAGCCGAGCGCCTTAACCACTGAGCCACCGCGGCGGGTCAATAGTCGCACAACGTTTCCATTTTAACTTCGCGTACAGCCTTGCTCAAAACTCTTCAGGCCACTTGGTTTGTATATTATCAGTACAATAAGGAGGTGAGTCGTTAAGTTCTGAATCTCTGCAGGAAGAAGAGAATCCTCATTCTCTAGGTGTTTAGTGATGTCGTGAGGGCTAAACTGTGCGTTTCGAAAGCAAACCACATGGCCCGAAGACTTTTGGCCAAGGCTGTGCATCATACAGCGTTTAAAGGTACAGATATGATGGCAGTACAGCTGCGATTGTCCCGTCTTTATGTATAGGACGAAGATATATGCAGCTTTCTCGCTTGTCATGATTCTGTGTGTCCGTAAATTTTAAAGCCGACTGTACAACTTCTTTATCCAGGGGTTACAGCAGAGAAGAGGGTATATATATATATATATATATATATATATATATATATATATATATATATATATATATATATATATATATATATATATATATATATATATATATATATATATATATATATATATATATATATATATATATAACCGTGAGCAATGAGCACTTCCGTTTCTTCTCACCGTGCAAGCTGCAGCTTTTGGAGACAAAACACAGAAAGAAGAAGAAAATGTGGGACACCCTGGCGGTGATCCATCAATCGCTGTAATTACAGCTTAGCTCCTTTGTGACGCCGTCCGTCCATTCATTCATTCGTGCAACTGCCGTGAGCGCGAAACTTGCTTCAAGCTTCTGCAACCAGCGACTCACACAGTGAGTTCGTTCTCGGCGCCTCGAAGTCGCCCCTGCAGCACACACCGGCAAATGTGACCACGCGTGGGAAAGTATGCGCCGTCCGCTGTTTTTGTGCTCGAGGAACCGGAGAGGAAGTGGGGAGGGGGCATCATCACTCGTCGACGGGCCGAGCAAAGGGGGTGACTCAGGCTAAACCGCAAGCAGCGGCAAGCAGCGCGTCAGGCGAAAAAAGATCTTTTCCCCTTTGCCTGCCAGTGGGACGGTTGCGTGCTTCTTTCCTGACGCCAACAATTCGCGCCGCTCTTGGGGAGTATTAGTCTTGAGGTTAGTCTAAACGACTCAGGACAGGCGCTGTAATTGTTTGGAACCAGGCCACTTATATTTTTTCTTCTCCTGTTGCCGTTGTTGTTGCAGTTACAGCGATGTCCGGACTGTAGGCATTGTCGAGAATGGGGTCTGCATGTCTGTTCCCGGGTTCGAACCCGACCACGGCGGCTGCGTTTTTATGGAGGCAAAACGCTAAGGCGCCCGTGTGCTGTGCGATGTCAGTGCACGTTAAAGATCCCCAGGTGGTCGAAATTATTCCGGAGCCCTCCACTACAGCGCACCTATTCTTCCTTTCTTCTTTGACTCCATCCCCCGCCGCGGTGGCTCAGTGGTTAGGGCGCTCGACTACTGATCCGGAGTACCCGGGTTAGAACCCGACCGCGGCGGCTGCGTTTTTATGGAGGCAAAACGCTAAGGTACCCGTGTGCTGTGCGATGTCAGTGCACGTTGAAGATCCCCAGGTGGTCGAAATTATTCCGGAGCCCTCCACTACGGCACCTCTCTCTTCCTTTCTTCTTTCACTCCCTCCCTTATCCCTTCCCATACGGCGCGGTTCAGGTGTCCAACGATATATGAGACAGATACTGCGCGATTTCCTTTCCCCAAAAACCAATTATTATTATGTTTGTGGGATTCATGTGAGCTTCATGGGTAATGAAACCTCGGTGTGCGTGGATTCCTCGGGGTATTCCTTTGTTTTTTAGTATGGTCCATGGTGGTCAGTAGGAAGGAATTTCAACGTCATTACGGGACATTGGTAGACACGTATTGAATTAAATGGCTGGGCCAGAGCTATTACCGACAGATCACAGTATGGCTAGTTCCGCCTGTATACTACCACCACCATCACAGCTACGGCAGATGCGAAACTACTGAAACGATTGGCAGGCACGGAGATATTTGTTTGTTGCTTTCCTTCAGTGTTGAACAAAGAAAAGAATAGAAGATTATTATAGACTCATTATCCTTCCGAGGTGAAGAAGAGTTCTCAGACTAATTAGGCCATTTCAGTGCTTGCTTTGTAGTGGTGTACGAAAAAATACGGGATAAATTAAGAAACACGTTGCACACGGACCAGTGCTGACAAGTCGCCACGGCAATCAAATGTGTGCATGAGATCGCTGCAACCAAGAGCTTTATGCCTAACACTGGAATAAACCAAAGAGCTCGAGCATTGTTATTGAGGCGTATTTATTGTACGACGGGCTCTTTCCAATATATGTGGCCAAACAACACCCAATGCAGCGGTCTCATGCGCAAGTTTCATTGCCGTGGCGACTTGTTGTTGTTAGCCTTTTGAAAGATGGCACATACCCACAGGGGGGGATCGGCCAAGAATCGGGAGGCAGAGGTTGCTATTCACTTGTACTCAGTAAAGACAAAATAAAAGCACGCGGCAAAGCAACACCGGTAGAGTCTACCTCAAGAAGGGCATGGACTTAAAAGGGATAAGAGTTTAGCCTGCGCTCACCCGCGTGCTGTGCGTTCTTTACTTTGTCATCGACTTTTTCTCGCGTGCATGGAACCGAGCACTCAAGAACTGGTTGCGACAACTGTGCCGTCCCTGCAGCTCCCTAAAGGAGCGACTGTGGGTGGGCTGTGGTTTACGAGAGTGGATTTTAGGGTGTCTAGCGAGATGTGAGGAAACTACTGCTCCCTTTCCTTTCCTCAAGAACTAAATTACAATTGGAGATTCGTAATTACACGAGGAATGTGCTAGTGAAACGAAGACATCGGAAGGCAGACGCCAAGGCCGGGCTCATCTTTTTCGTCTATCTTATTTTGTTCTTGTTTCACCCGAGAATTTGCATCTAAATTCATCTTTTGATCATGGCTGTACTACACATTTCACCGTAATGGATGCAGTGTTCGGACTTTGGTGCACATTGTGGGTGCAAACTATACCTTAGACTAGAGCAGACAGACTGTACTCAGATTACGCTCCATGGGCCCGAATTACGGAAAGATCATAATCTCAAGACAGTCACATAATGGTCCAGAAGCCCCGCCTCTATTGGCTGGCACAGACTGGCGGACATGCCGACCAACAAGAGCGGAGCTAATTGATCCGTTTGTGTTAGGTTTTTAATTTCATCGTTTCGTAATTCGACCCAGCATGTGCACACAGTAACTGTTTCATTCTCGTTAGTCAGATGGTCATCACTTGATGCCGAAGTGACTGCACTGGTGGGTCCTCTGCTATACGACAGACATATAACCACTACATAAGCACTGTAAACTCCGAAAAAGAAAAATGGAGTCGACAAGCTGTCATCGCTAAAATGAAAATTAAAATTAGAGGAAAGTGGAACGTCTCCTTTACGTATCAGACCGCACAGTGGTACATCTGGCGATAACTGTTCCAATCCCGGAGTAAATACAACGCACATTGATACCGAGGTTTCAGTGGGGACAAGAGGTAGTAATGAATGTACTTCTGATAGAAAGGTGCCATCGGCTGCAACAGAACGGCACAAGAACCCCGGCAACTAACGCTCATGACAGGGCACGTATATATGGCCTCGTTTTTGTTCCAGCAATCCTTCAACGTGAGCATTGCCCTAACCTCTGCATCGCGGAATGGAGGCCTAGACAATCGACCAATCAAAAAGCGAAGCCACGATAAAGGGAGAGAAGGAAGCGAATAAAGAGCTGCAAAGGGAGTCAGCGAAGGGCGAAACGAACCACCACCATCACCCAACCCTGCTCGCGTCAACACCTGCCCCGTGGCGCCATTGTTCTCACCCATCGCGATCGCAGACGACGCGTTTTTTTTTTTTTCCCGATTGTTCTCATGGCGCATGCGCAGTAACGACCTCATCATCGCAACGCGCCCAACCTACCCAACTCCTGCCCACCGGGCCTTTTCCTTTTTACTTTTTGTGCGCCGCCCTCCTCTTAACCGCAATGCCTGCCGCTCCGTCGCCGCATGCACGCAATCTGCGCGGCGGGCGTTCGCGAATTAAAAAGGGCAAAATGCGTCGGTCGGGTCCCGGGGGACGCGGGGGAGGCACGTTGTTAACGTTACGCCCGCCGTTGCACAAAGACGAGCACGCGATTCGGAACCGCTCCGAACGCTCGTCGCCGAAGCATACGTTTCTCTTATTCGCGCGTGAACGCGCTTTCGCGCCGAGTAGAGCTATGATTATTTTATCACCACCACCCCACTTGCGCGCTGCAGTCGCGAGCGATGATTTTCGCGTTTCCTGGCCCGCGTGTATACGCTGGGGTGGAGCACGGCAGATACAAGAACAGTGCGTGAAGGAGCAAAAACGGCGATTTGTGCCCGAAGGAATAGGAGAGCTTTGCGATGGGTAACGAGGGGGGGGGGGGGGGGGGAGGTCACGTGACGGCTTTGCGGGAGCCAGCCCGCGAGCGATTGCGTGATCCGGACCATCTCCGCGCTTTTCGAAGGGATAAAGGCCGAATTCTAAATCAGCTGAAAGAAAAATAAAGAGTTGTAGCCGGGCTTAGACAACGAAAATTGCATTGCGTGCTAGGCTCTCCCCGAGTTTAAATTTTTCCCCGATGACGCCCTTCTCCCAAATACGTTAAAACGGCGCCGTGAATGGGCCATTCGCTTGAGCACGCGGCCCTTAGAATAAATTCCTTCCCGGAAAAGATTCATTTTATTCTGGTGTTTATAAACAGGAGAGTGCGTACGAATTTGTTTTATCAGTAATTTCATTATTCTAATGAGGAAGTCTGCGCGGAATTTTTAGCTCCTCCTTGCACATTTCATATATCTTTTAATTTCCGAGTTTGTCCTCATAAATTTTCTTGTTTGCATATGAGCTCTGTGGCGAAATATTGCAGTCCGGTTTCTTGGCTTTTAATCACTCACCGGCGCTTTTTGGTGAATGTTTCTTTTACTCTAAATTTATGCTGCATAAAGCTGCTGGCTCTGGCACAACTATCTTCTTTTGATACCTTTCATAAGACATAAAGAACGGATGCCAGACGCGGGTCGTGTCACTGCTGTGGACTATCGCCGAACAACTCCACGATTAAAAAGGAAACAGGTTGTAAAACTCAAACGGGGCAAAAAAATTGCCCCGCCGCGGTGGCTCAGTGGTTAGGGCGCTCGGCTACTGGTCCGGAGTTCCCGGGTTCGAACCCGACCGCGGCGGCTGCGTTTTTATGGAGGAAAAACGCTAAGGCGTCCTGTGCTGTGCGATGTCAGTGCACGTTAAAGATCCCCGGGTGGTCGAAATTATTCCGGTGCCCTCCACTACGGCACCTCTTTCTTCTTTTCCTCTTTCACTCCCTCCTTTATCCCTTCCCTTACGGCGCGGTTCAGGTGTCCAACGATATATGAGACAGATACTGCGCAATTTCCTTTCCCCAAAAAAACCAATTATTATTATTATTAAAAAAAATAAAAGGAGGTGGGAATGGATAGAATCTGCTGAATTAAGATCTCTCCAGCGCGACCAATGATTCTGCTGTGAAGACTGCATTTCTCACAGGCGGTGTTTCCTTTTCTTGTTCCCTTTTCGTCCTATTTATCTTGTTCTTTTCTCTTTTTTTTTCGGCACTGCCTTTCAAAAGCTCACATTAAAGCTTCCGGTCCGTCTCAACAGCTGACAAAGCAAAAAAAGAAAACACGTGCAGTAATAACAAGACTCAGCATCACCGCAGCGTACAGAGGGCAACAAAAAAAAAAAAACCAATGCAAACTTAGCCTTAAATAGTTAAGGTAAAAAAGGCATAACAAAGATCATCTGAGAGATGCAAATTATAACATCTGCACCGCGAAATTTTACTATTATTTTTAATAAAACCACTACCACCACCACCGCGAATAAACGAAGGCGCGTGAGATAAAGAAATTAATGCGCAAAATAGAAACTCGCTGGAGAAAAAAAAATTAAAAGTGCAAGAAATTTAAAAAAAAGAAAGCGCGTTGGAAATGCCGCGGTCGGCAAGGCGCGCGCAGTAAACAGGGCACAGGTCAACAAACGGTCACGGGACGCGTGCTCGCGCGCAGGGCTTATGCAGCACCGCGGTGCGCCCGCGGAATATTAATCACGTTTGGCCGAGATAGCGTATACATTCTAGGCCCGCGCTTGTGCTCGCGCTGCAGCCGACGCTATTCCAGCGCTGCTGCCTGTTTGGCGGCCCGGATTTTGCGGGGTAAAAGACTAATTTTTTTTTTCTGCATCTTTCGGCACTCGGTGCCTGAGAATCCCGCTCGTTAACTAACGCGTCCACGGAAACGTGAAACTAGCTGAATCTCGAGTGGTGGCCCTGCGGTAACCGATGCTTTCGCCGCCGAAGAAGTGAAGAAATAATAATGCTGGCAACGCCTGCGTTTTCTCTGTCGTTTTCTCTTTTTTTTATGTTCACGCATTTTTGCGAAGCTTCAACTCTGTCTTTCTCACTCTTGTCTAGATCATTATGACGTTTGAAACTGCGCAAAGTCTTGTTTTAGGGTATGTGGGTGTCAGAAACGTGATTTTTTGAAAAAAAGACAAAGAACTCTCGCTAAATACTGTGGTGGCTCAGTGGTTAGGGCGCTCGGCTACTGATCCGGAGTTCCCGGGTTCGAACCCGACCGCGGCGGATGCGTTTTTATGGAGGCAAAACGCTAAGGCACCCGTGTGCTGTGCGATGTCAGTGCACGTTAAAGATCCCCAGGTGGTCGAAATTATTCCGGAGCCCTCCACTACGGCACCTCTTACTTCCTTTCTTCCCCCAGTCCCTCCTTTATCCCTTCCCTTACGGCGCGGTTCAGGTGTCCAACGATATATATGAGACAGATACTGCGCCATTTCCTTCCCCCAAAAACCAATCATCATCATTAAAAGGTTTACCGTAGTAGACAGAGTCAAACCTTGTTATAACGAACTTGAAGGGGCCTGGCGATTATTTCGTTGTAGCCGTAGCTTCGTTATAGCCCGTGTTGACCGAGCTTCCAATGGGGATTCGTCATTGCTTCGCTATATCCATTATTTCGTTATAACCGATTTATCACGTGTTTCGACTGTATTCATGCACTAGTTTTAAATGAATTAATGTCTCGCTGCAAAGTAGAAAAGCACGACATATGCGTGTTGTGCATATGTCGTGCGAAACTGCATACATGTCTTAGGCGTCGTTTCCTTGTCCTGGTCTTTTTCGGACGAGTACGTTTTTTCAAGATTGAACCAACCGGCTCAGGCCAAATATTAATTGGATGCGAGTCTCCCGTGCCGTGCCGGCCATTGGGAACAGTGTCTATGGGCAGCCTTGTGTGTTTGCGACCCCAGAAGCATTTACAGCCATTTCCTGTATAAATTAGACCGGCGTTTGCTGAACGAAAAAAAATTAAGTGATTTTCTTGGACAAAGTGACCGTCACCTGTTTAATCATTCCAAACGCTGACGAATTTGCAGTCACGCAGGATGCCCTTTCACCCACTCAGTGATTGTTCTAAACCGTTAAGCCGCTGCGGTGGCTCAGTGGTTAGGGCGCTCGGCTGCTGGCCCAAAAGACGCGGGTTCGATCCCGGCCGCGGCGGTCGAATTTCGATGGAGGTGAAATTCTAGAGGCCCGTGTGCTGTGCGATGTCAGTGCACGTTAAAGAACCCCAAGTGGTCGAAATTTCCCAAGCCCTCCAATACGGCGTTCCTCATAGCCTGAGTCGCTTTGGGACGTTAAACCCCCATAAACCAACCAAACCATGTTCTAAACTGTTGAACAGTTGTACAGCATAAGTCCATAAAGGTTAGAACATTTGTCCTAAGGGAGTATAGACACCTAATTTTGGTGGCGTGTTTTCTCCTCTACAATGATGCGGAAGACACTACTACGCAGAATTGCCATGTGGTATTCACCTACAACCGCTAAATAATCTATAATTGTATTTTTCTGTCGTGCTGTTTTAGTTTCAGTTCCACCAAGCGAATGACGGCTTTGACGTCAAAGAGTGGTTTTATGTGACGTGAAGCATCTAAAAACGTGCAATATAATCGGTGCTTCATCGTTTTAATTAACTACAGCGCTAAAGCCAGCCTTCCTCAAGAGCCGGGAAGACAACGAATGTGTGAGCTGCGATTATATTGCAGTTTTTTCGTGCCTCACGGGACCTACAACCACACTTTGACGTCACAGTCCTCATTCGGCTGTTTAAACCGAAACAACATGATTAAGAAATGTGTTTAGAAATTATTTAAGGGTCGTAGGAGAATACCAGGTGCTAATCGATGTGTAATAATGCCCTAGGCATAATTACAAAGAAGAAAACACGCACCCAAAAGTTAGGTGTCTATACTCCTCTAATTCTATGTAGTAGCCTCACCATCACATTTCTCCTAAAAGTTCCAACTCAAAGATCTACACAAGGGCCGACTTGTCCAGACCTCCGGTTCTAAGCGCCGTCTCGGCAGATCTCTGATCACATATCTCCAGAAGGCCACGCAGTCTTCGCTTACGCAAACTCTGCGCGCCAAGGCCAACAGCCACGCACACCGCGCATAGCACGACCAGCATGCTTGCAGCGTCGGCATATGAGCGCGAACCCGGTTCGCTGCGGCCAGCGGTGCCGGCAGTGCTCCTGCGGGAGCATGGTAGCTAGCGGTCCGCGCTTGCGGCTCCTAATCTGCGACCGCGCGCAACCGTCAGCGACATTCGAAACCCGACCGCCGCTGGCAACACCCGAGTCGCGCCTCTGATAAAAAAGAAACCGACTGCCCGGCCTCCCTTCCCCCCATTGCCTGCAAAAGAAGCGCTGTCGCGCACTGATACAGCCCTCGCCGCCGCTGTGGAGAAAGGACAAGCCGCTTCGTCGTCTGCTCGTGTGTGCAGTCGTGAGACGATCTCGACCAGCTGCACTGAGGCGAGCGAGGGACTCTCGCTATACTGTGGCTTCTGTCTGTGGGCAAATCGTTGAGCTGGACAAGGTTCACGAAGCTGATGCGGAAGACATCCAAGTTCAGAAGATGGTTTATGAGGGTTTAACGCCCTAAAGCGACTCAGGCTATGAGAGACTCCGTAGTGAAGGCCTCCGGGGATTTCGACCACCTGGGGTTCTTTAACGTGCACTGACATCGCACAGTACACGGGCCTGTAGAATTTCGCCTCCATCGAAATTTGACCGCCGCGGCCGGGATCGAACCCGCGTCTTTCGGGTCAGCAGCCCAGCGCCATAACTACTGAGCCACCGCGGCGGGCCAAGTTCAGAAGACTAATATGGTTTACAGTGTATCCATTACCAAGGACCATGGTTCCAGGGTCCTTATTTAGTATTGTTTAACCTCGTTATAATTGCAGTGCCTGTAGTCTAGAGAAAGATGCTGTCACAACTGGCACACGGCTGAAGAACACTACCTCTGTACACCAATGGGAGACGAGTCAAGGCCCTCACGTACCCGGAACAGTTGCCTATACAGTGTTTGCAAGCCTTGAAGCTCCCAGCAGAGGGATCGTGCTATTGCATATAGTCTTAACACGAATGCGCCTGAAAGGATTACAATCGGAGTAAGCTGTCCTCTCCCTCCCTTTTATAAAAGGGAGTGCGCTAGAAGACATCTTACTCCCTTCGTACACCTTTCTGTTTAGAGAGTACGGGGTCATAAAGGCTGTCGTCAATGCTGGTACAGGTTACACCGAAGGATGGCTCCTATAGTCTTAACACGCGCCTCCTGGACGCAGGGCACATGCTTAATGACATGAGTGAGCACGCGAGCAGTGTTAATTGTTTGAGTTAGCTATTTATTTATTAAATTCAGCACAATTCTCGCAGTGGCAACAACTGTACTGCGTTTATTTCGGCCGTCATTCTTGTAGCGTGGAGTCAAGTTCGAAGTGTATAGTTGACGACAAGGCTTTCGTTTAGCCAACTTTACCCAACCAAACCGAATGGTCGATAGGATAGAGAACCTTCGGTCGGAATCAGCAACGTTGTTCGCCAGTGAATTCGATGTCTGACTGCATGGCCGTCGTGTCCTGCTTTATTTCGATAAGTCCAAGAAAATAGGCGCCAACATGGCTGTTTTACGTGTACGAAAAAGGAAAAGGAACAAGGTGACCCAAAGTTACCACTCGCCGAACAAACAGAGCGGCTAGCCTGGTAGACCACGGCGCTTGCTTCGCTTACGGTTGCATTTCGCCACACCACTCAAATGAAGCAGCTGTCCGCTCATCCATAATCGGATGAGAAGCTTTAATTAGCTGGAATACACAAGCTCGACCACAACTTGACGAGTCAGCTCCCAAAGGCATCCAGACCACTGGGCGTTTACGTGAACTCGATACTGGAGCGAATCAGGCCAATCGCGGCTAGCTCTCGGAAGCCTGAGTGAGTGCCAAATCGGCTCCTGCCTCTTTTCGCGCCCACTGCTAATCCTAATCCGATTTCCAGACGTGAGTGGGATTTGGTGTTGCTTTCCGAGGGGCTCTGTAGCTCTATAACGTTTAAGTCAACGGGGTCTTCCAAGCGAACTAATGGAACCCGCTCCGTCTCCTACATTACACGACCTGGTAAAGCAAAATACAACTAGCACGATACCCAGGAGGTGACCTCAACCCGACACCGTCCGGTCCGTGCATGTGTCACTGCTGGTATAGCTCCTCCTTGATAGCTGGACATTGTGCGCACCAGTGTGTCGCAGTGCAGAAGTAATCCAAGGCTGTTTGTAGCCAGTTTTAAAGACATGGTATAGCTGGCTGTGAGGCGGGAC
This sequence comes from Amblyomma americanum, assembly GCF_052857255.1. NCBI lineage: Eukaryota > Metazoa > Arthropoda > Arachnida > Ixodida > Ixodidae > Amblyomma > Amblyomma americanum. The sequence continues at coordinate 168,409,966 of NC_135501.1, read as the reverse complement.
AAGACTTCTGGCCAAGCATATACAACTCTGCCTTGCGCTGATTTAATTTTTAGCCTTTTCTTGGTGCATGACTCTGCGTATTCGTGCCTTGAACCTTTAACGTGAACCGTGACCAAGTCACCCGGTATATTCAATCTTAACAAGTTTGCTTTCTCGCCTTCTTGCGTTGAACCTCCTTTCTTTTTCTTCATCTTCGCGGCAAACAGACTACGACTGCACTTCATCATCACCATTATCAACATCCCTGCTCCTCTCACCTGAGGACAATGACCGAGCTATCCCATTCATTTCCAGTTACCCTCATCCAACGCTAACTTCGGTCACCGCTATCGCAGGAAATTTCATAATCTTGCATCTCCCCAGCATACACTTTAGTCGGCCCGGGTTTTCTTCATTTGGAGTACACTCTGTTATTCAAAAAGCGTATTTACAGAGGGCAGCCCGGCACGGAGGGATGTGCAAGATATCTCCGAAGGCCGGCACATTTACACGGGCACCCGGGAACCCAGAGGGATATCGCTGTGTTTGGTTTCACCTTTACCGACACTGGGTAAACGTACCGCGGTTCAGCTTATAGCGCTTGTGTCTATCGTTCTCAAATCCGTGCCTCGTTCTTTACTTGCTGTTCTCGCTTGAAGTTAGGGACCACCTGGCCTCACTACCTTCTCCTTTTGTTATCGCTAAACAAGGTTTAGGGACGCTGTACTCCGCTCTTCGCACCATTCGTGACGGTGGTCACATCAAATCATCAACGCCGCGTTAGTGACGCCTCAGAAACGAGCTAACAAATTTGCAAAAATTTCCCTAGCCTCGTCGATAATGCGATCGACATTCCCGATCATCTATCAAGAAAGAAACCACCGAAAACCTCTTTCGCGGTGACTGCGAGGTTGTTCACTTCTGCAACGTGTGCTACAGAAAGGGGTCCAAGGCGTACACGACCAGCATGGTCAGTGATGAGTGAATAAACATTTATTGTGGCGAATATAAGAAGTAATACACTGGGTGGTGCCTCTAGTCCGGGGCATTGCTAGTTCAACCGTAATCAGGAAGCGGACACTGGCCCAAAGGGAGCACTTTCTATCCCCAAGCATCCTCTTCTTCACCATCACCGTCATCGCCATAATCATCAGCGGCAGCCATGTTACGTCTACCGTAGGCAAAGAAACGCCTTTCTCATATGAATCCCACAATGCACTCTTGTCTCTCCCTCAGTTCTTCCACCTAAGCCAAGTACCAACTAGCTAGCCCAACAACAATGTCCCTCTCAAAGAAGTAAGTCGAGGCTTCGAATGTTTTCGTACTATCCCTTCATTTCTTCCGGCTACCAGTAGAACGCAAGCGAGGCGAGTTACGACAAGGTCTCGCCATCCTCAGGTTAATTGGCGCAGCGTGGTCGCCGCTCATGCAATGCCTCTGCGCTGTCCCGAAGAAGCAGGACCCAAGCGCGGTCGCTGCCTGGTGAATAAGAACCTGGCACTTCAAGCGACGGGAAACACGCGTCCGCGTCCCTGGGCGCCCGCCTGCTCGCTTCGAGAAGCAGCAGAGGGCCCCCGAGAGAAGAGCCGCGCTTCTCATCTGTAGACGCGCGCTTACCCGCGCCTCTGCTGCGGAGAGACTTATTTTTAGACCCGGAGAGAGGGATGGGGGAGCGCATTTTTTCTTTCTGCACCGGAAGTCAAGACTCTCCGAGTGTCCAAGAAAGAAGTGCGGGGAGAAGGAAGGCCAGGCTTGCCTCGCTCGCTGCCTCGAAGAGAACGAACAGTGTAAAAGAAGGAGGTGCGGGCCTCCTCTAGTGCGTCGTCACTTTTATGCGTTCCGTTTTTATTTGCAAGCTTCCTGGAGTTATATGCCCTTTTTGATTCCGTACTTTGTAGCCACCTTCCCAAGATGCAAGAGCCACGGTGTGGAATGTGCAGGGTGTGCGCTGCGTCCGATCATGAACGCTTTGAAGTATGAGCGTTTGGCGTGCGAAGCATGGTACAAAACGTATGCTTTATTGTACAGTCGTGTTCCAAAATGGCGGCGGAGCTCTGGCCGCAACGGGCTCTGCGCTTCGTAACATCTTGAATACACAGCGTAGGGCAATGACAAGGGACAGAAACAGTAAAAGACACACGGCTAGTGCTGTATATTCACCACGCAGAACCAACTGGCCCGTGAAATCACTCTTGTAAGCTTCATACCAGTTGATCCCGGCGCCATACAGCGCGCTAAAACTGAACAGGTTTTAGAATTCTGAGAGCTGTTTAAATGGCTCGAATAAACGCAGCTTGCAGATAACGAATGCGAAGTCTTGGAAGTTGTGACGTAATCTCCAAGGCTTCTCTGCAGTGCACAGCGTCGGTAGGGGTCACAGTGATTACGTCATCTACGGCGGCGTTACGTTTACAGCGAATAAACGGTTTTTGTTGCTTGCAAGAAGGAAACCCACGCCAACGAAGGTAAAGCCCACGAAGCGTTGTTTGGCGCCGTCGGACGACGCGCGGCAGCAGCTGGGTGAAGGCAGGGGAAATGCGGTGAATTCGGGAAAAATGACGTCATCACGAGTTTCTCCGCACATCTCCAAAGCTGCGAGGAGAAGCCGTAGCATCGGCGCTTTTTTAATCGGCGATTACGTCACCATTTTAAATGCTAGCGCAAAAGTACTTGACACATGTCCAACATTCTCTTATAAATATTTTTAATACGAAAAATTGTGAGATATCGCTATGGAAATATTGAACATAATGGTGCACTCTTCTGGTGTATAACAAAATCTTTCTTTTACCTTGTTTCGATCGATCGCATCAAGCAGTTAAGACTGCCATGTAAAACTAATGGGGAACGATTTCGACGATATCAAAAACGCTAATAGCAAAAGAAATTCAAGACTGCCGTCTGTGGATATATTGAATGTTATACTGAAATCTTCCATTATATGAAAAAATTGAGGTCATAACCTGTTTCGAGCTCAAAAATGCTTTTGTCCATAATAGTTGGGTGCGTGTTTCACCTAGAAGCTTCACACATTGCAGCCTTAAGCGATCGGTAGTCCTTATACTTGCGACTTTATTTCCATTACTCATCGGTGCGGCCGCATTGACACTGCTTTATGGAATGACCTCCGACTCGACGTTCTTAGTTGCTCGCAAAACTGCAGGCGACGGTACATTGCAACAACGATGAATGCGTTCACAACAACAAATGTGGGAGAAAGATGTGTGGAGCGCATCGAGTTTCGCTTGACCGCAGTAATCCTTCATGTAATGCCCCATACCAGTGGCCTTTGAGGTACTAAATTTAAAAAAAATAGCACTAAATTATGATGAAACTCTTATGCTCTGGTCAGGATTGGGAATGCGTGGCACATTTTTAAGTCGGCGACTGGGATACCAACGCCGAGACACGCGTGACCACTGACTCCGAGCCAATAAAGGCGATTGAACAGTGAGGGGCGAGATTGTGACTGCTTGATCACGAAATATAAAGCACAACAAAAAAAAACTGCAAAAGTAAATGAGGACGGTATGAGCTCTCCTGCACAGAATTCATTCATTCATTCATTCATTCATTCATTCATTCATTCATTCATTCATTCATTCATTCATCGAATAAAGGGTGGACTGAAAGAAATGAAGAGTAACAATTTCACACAGATCATATTAAATTTCCAGCGAACAATGATACAGTTGTTGGCGGAAGTGACGTGTGTCGGGATTTTTATTTTGCGAATGCGAGCCTACTCACCCAGCAGCCTAGCGTTCTAAAGCACACAAGTAGATCGCTTGACATGGCCAAGCAGCATGGAACAGGCCCCTTGGCGCATCGGTGACGTCACAAGAACATTCGCAGACTTGTCTCTCCACAGGGTCGTCCATTATACTCTTGAGACCTCGACACGTACAGGAGACATACGTAATAACTCTCTTCCATTTATAAGAAGTCAGTACCGCTCACACCACTCTTTAATAAGACGAACACAATATGCTACGCTTTGAAAATGTTTCGAGAAAAGTACGGCAAATACAAGGACGCAAATGCTATATCCTTCACGTGCGCACATAAATCACCGCCCTGGAGCCGCTGAGATGAGAAACTCAGCTTCTCAAAGGCGGCGGAATTCTCCCACAGAGGCACTTTTCTTGTTTTTCCCACGCATAGAAGCGGCTGCGGAGAGCAAAAGCCTCTTTTCGACCGCAAATGGCAACGACTTCGCGTTCACAACGCCTCTCGGTTATAGCGGACAGCAACAACAGCGCCTCGCAGTGGCGGCGGCGAAAGTAAACAATCAGTAAAGGAAGAAAAAAGGGAACTGGTTTGCGCCCGTGCGCGCTTTGCCGTCTACATCGAGTGTGCGCCCTTGGGGCACACCTCGCGCACCCTGTAATTTCGGTAATGAATCGTCAAGTGCACACCGCCGCTTCATCCCCCGCTCTTCTGTATACAGACAATGCGCGTCTCCCCCTCTTCTGCCGAGGTCCTCCCACAAAACTATTTGGCCCCGGCCCGTCACGCCCTCTCCCGGACCACTGTTTAACCACCCGCCTACACAAGCAACACCCCCTCTCTCTCTTTCCTTTACTCTTTATTATTTATCTCTTGACTCTCTCCCTCGCAAGTCGAGTTTTCTTTTGCCCCATTTTCGCCTACACAGTGGAGCTTTAGAAACTTACGATGACGAATTAACGCGTCTCCTGTTTTGTATAGTATTTCTTACCCTCGCTTCGAGGAGAAAGGTGAGAGTGCCTTTACGCCTCCCACAGTGCTGAGCTAGCAACAGCTTTCGCAGGTTGGCAGCGAGTTTGCCCGAACGGAGGCAACGGTAAATGAGGATGACGACTCGTGGAGGTATAGCTCTATATAAACGACCACTAATGTTTCAGCGGTTTTGTACACGTACTTTATCACGCACAGCTTAAGTTACGAAGACGTACAGCCTTTGTCAAAACTTAAGGGCCTGAGTTTAACGTTTGGAGTGCTGAGGACGAAATTTTCTCTCGCCCTCAAAATATTTCGGATGGTAGTGGCTTCGAGAGAAGCCGCAGAGGATGGGCAGGAAGCAACTCCCTTGGCCTGTTTACTTTTGAGCATAGCTGTTTATAGTTTCGGGGTGTTTAACGTCCCAGAGTTACTCAGGCTGTGAGAGACGCCGTAGTGAAGGGCTCCGGGAATTTCGACCACCTGAGGTTCTATAACGTGCACTGACATCGCACAGTACACGGGCCTCTAGAATTTCGCCTCCGTCGAAATTCGACCGCCGCGGCCGGGATTGAACCCGCGTCTTTCGGGCCAGCAGCCGAGCACCATAACCACTCAGCCACCGCGGCGGCTTTTGAGCATAGCTGTGTCTTTATAACAGGAACACAGCGATGAATGGCTGAAGTTGCGTTCGCAGACCCCATATTGTTTTCTACCTTCACATCCAACTTCATTGAGTAGTAAAGCACCCTAGGAAAGAAAACATCTTTAGTTTTGTGAGCTACGCTTCTGCGCCCAAGGCCACATAGGGCGTGGTCACCACCCGAAGGATCATTCTGCAAGGTTTGTCCTTACCGCAGCGAAATGCACTGTGCTCGGTCCTGGGATATGCCAGTTTGCTTTCCGCCTAAACAATTGACTAGAAATCACTGACGCGCATCGTGAACAATCAAGTCGCAAGAGCCTTACGACTGTGCTAATTGTAGGGTCCTGCCGTGGGTGGCACACGTCCCTTCTAGGAGAATGGCTAGGGTTTAGTGCAAGTCTCCAGGAAAGATCTACTCCTGTACTTATAAAGACTGCATGCAAGACGACCGGAGAAAAAAAAATGGCAAGGTGAAATTTTCGAATAGTGTATGTACAATGTTGAAAGGAAATTATCTCGAACACTGGTTTATAAATCAGCGTGCAAAATTCAATTTTCGGCATTTTCTCTTCTCTGCAAAACTGACTTCAATCATCTTTTTCTTCTTCTAATAATAATAATTGGTTTTTGTGGAAAGGAAATGACGCAGTATCTGCGTCATATATCGGCGGACACCTCAACCGCCCCGTAAGGGAAGGGATAAAGGAGGGAGTGAAAGAACAAAGGAAGAAAGAGGTGCCGTAGTGGAGGGCTCCGGAATATTTTCGACCACCCGGGGATCTTTAACGTGCACTGACATCGCACAGCACACGGGCGCCTTAGCGTTTTTCCTCCATAAAAACGCAGTCGCCGCGGTCGGGTTCGAACCCGGGTGCTCCGGATCAGTACTCGAGCGCCCTAACCACTGAGCCACCGCGGCGGGTATCAATCATCTTCTAAAATCATGTTTCTCACCATTTTTCCCCCTAACTAAGCATAATTTTTCATCACTTTTTCCTTTGTCACAGGTATGATTAACCTAAAGTATTTTATGCAGCCCACTCCTCTCCACAATGCTGCATGTCTTGAAGGTATAAATAAATGAAACGATAGATAAATTTAGCACAACATCGGACACATCAAAGTTATGGGCACATGAACTGCGCGTGCTTTGTCTTGAACAGTTACGAAGAATGAAGAGAAAGGGAAGTAAAGAGAGAGAGAGAGAGAGAGGAACAGAAAGAGAAAACCCGCCCTCAAAGCACGAGAGAAGAGGAGGAGGAGGAGGAGGAGGAGGAGGAGGAGGAGGAGGAGGAGGAGGAGGACCGATTCGCGAGGAATGAATTGCGTGGCTCAGGAGAGCCCGGTGGTTGGTGGCGGTGGGTCCAAATTAGGAGCAGGGGTGATGGCGAATCAGCGAACAATAAAAACTCAAGCTCGGGTGAGGGTCACGATTCGCCGCTCGCGTGAGCTTCAACGCAAAGCCAGGCGCTCGAGGGGGACAACCGAAGACTACTGCTAGTTCGGTGCATTAAGGGGGAAAGGGCGAGGGAGGGAGAAAAGTAATCGTTCCCTGCGGTGGATCCTGAGCGATCGTCCTGTCGAGTTGCGTGCATTGCGCGCTGGATGACTGTGGCCGTGTTTCGGGCAAACAATGAATGTGAAAGAGCGATACACGGATCTACTGTGCCTATGTATGAACGCATCTGGAAGTGACGTACAGCGTTCGCAAAAAATCGTCAGGCCACAGTGTTAGGTTTTTACCTGAACTGGTGATGTTCACAAATTCGACGCCACATGGCGGTGGCGCCACGTACTAGTCTAAGGAGGATTGACGCGTGCGGAACCACGTTTTTCTCCGTGCTTAAGAGAGCTTAGGAGAGCAGAAAGTTGGGCTAGTTAGTTGGCTGATATGCATACTGAAGAAGTTGGCGCGGAAAAAAAAGAGGAAAAGTGTAGACAGACAAGGCGAGCGCTACTCACAACTGAATGTTTATTCCAGACATGTGCTGGATTTAATAGGGAAACCAACAAGATCAAAACAATAACGTCATGAACATCACATGTTACCCCTTGAATCCCAATGATTTGGTCAATAACAGATACCCCTTTCAGAGAAGCGGCCGGAAGTCTGACTAACGCACTTATCTCCACTGATGCACTTATAATAAACCTTCAGTTGTGAGCAGCGCTCGTCTTTATTTGTCTACGCCTGTCCTAGTTTTTCCCGCGCCAACTTCAGCATAAAAGAGCTTCGCCGCTACATTGAAATATCGTTAGAGTTTTGCCTGTAAAAATATGTATTAAAAGGAGTGTCACATGGAAATTCCCACTGTATCGAGATATAAGATCATCTAATACCCCTGTCACACGGGCAGTTTGAATGCTCATTGTCAAATGCAATGTGTATCGGCTGGTGCAACACGCCGATTTTCAATTACGGTCAACGCGAAGGGGATCGACTTAATGGAGGTTCGGGAATAAGAATTGAAACCTCAAGGGCCCTTGAGGGCAGCCGCACACGCATTAAACGCGAAAAAGAAACAATGTAGAAGGTAAATGAAATAAAAAATATATCTGACGAAATAAAAATTAATTACGTTAATTTCATTCTACTTTTTATTGCGCTTAATTTGGTCCCTCGCCCTCAATGCCTGTCAATAAAATCTGCCAGTCGCACAAGCGAATGGTAACAATAGAATATAATCGGACGAATAGAATTTTGTTATAGCGAGGTTACATTCATTTCGTGCCTTCTATCCACTACAGCCGCGCAGTGGCTCAGTGGTTGTGGCCCAAAAGACGCGGGTTCGATCCCAGCCGCGGCAGTCGAATCTCGATGGAGGCGAAATTCTAGAGGCCCGTGTACTGTGCGATGTCAGTCCACGTCAAAGAACCCCAAGTGGTCGAAATTTCCAAAGCCCTTCACTACGGCGTCCCTCATAGCCGGAGTCGATTTGGGACGTTAAACCCTCATAAACCATCACAGCTTCTGTTCACTGCTTACCACCAAACTCAGAGCTCTAGGTGCTCCTGATTGCCTCCGTCGAAAGAGCTCGCCGAAAATGTCGATATCTGTGGTCTCGCTTTCGACTTGTACTCCTGATCCGAAATTTATATTCATTCATATTTAAGGTAGGAGGTGGTTAATAAAACTGATAAGCAAGATGAAAGGCAGATGGGCGCAGCTTTATCTGTTAAAATGACTGCGAGGGAGGTGTGTCCTACAACGCATTTGTGCAATTGTATTTCGTCCGAAAAATAGTGTGCGGTCTCCTAGGGAAAACTTCGTGCTTAGAAGGTGGGGAAGGGGGGAAGGAGGGGGGGGATTTTTTTCCTAGACCAAGCAGCTATCTTTTAATATTTTTAACATGACGCCTATAATGCCGCCTTTCTTTACGCCTTCTCTAATCTCTGAATGATGCACACAACTTGAGCAAGTCCGTGCAACCTTCGTTCGTGCGCTCTCTCCCGCTATATCGAAAGGGCGGCGCTTGAGCTGGAGGTTACATCGAAGAATGCACACGCGAGAATACTTCAGGGGGGGAAAGGAAGACCGGGACTACGAAAAGAGAGAGCGAGAGATGGTGGGCTTACACGAAAGGAGGCCCGTGGAGAGGGGGAAGGCGATGCTGGTGTTTATTCACGATTGTGCTTTTTCACCCTCTCGAGAGCAGCCGGGACAATGGAAAGGAAACAGCTGCCTTGTTCCCTCTCGCCTTGGCCCCGCGCTTAGCGAAAACATAGTAGAAAAAAAAAGGCAATGATATATCGTCGGCGTTATTGTTGTTTCTTAGGAGAACCGTTTTATTTTTATTTTTTTAAACAATTTTCTCTTTATGAGTGGAAGGCTAGACGCGCGAGGCACGAGTTTTATGCAGAAGGTGGTGAGGTGATGCCGACATAATTATTTAATGACCGTGTTGATACCCCTCCCCGCGCACGACGCCTCACGTAAGCAGCTCTCGTAAGGAGGTTACGTGATTGCGCGGACAAGAATAACGCTTCGCTTGCATTTATTGTTTATGTGTCGTCTTAATTATGCTCTACATTATTAGAACTTGTGTGCTGTTATGGAGGAGGCAAACACAGTAACGCGCGGTTGATTAATTGTTGACCCGGAATACCGGTGAGATCTCGTCAAGTGCAACAAAATATGTGCAGTTATCGAAGTAAGGGCAAAATTTAACCTCTTCCTGTTGTTTATCGCAGGGAACGGTGTATCATACGCAAACAGCAAAGCCAGTTTAGAAGAAGTAAAACGTTAAAGAAACACAACGTTCGTGTAATTTAATCTGTGCATAACATCTAGGAGTCCCTAAGTGAGTTCGT